>NW_028301552.1:15985000-16182500 GCF_042242905.1 Orbicella faveolata
AGGGGAATGGTTATGAAACCCGACAAAGTTCTTTGTTGTATGTTTTTGTTCACTTTTTTGTTCTTGACCGTGCACAAAACACAATAGTTGTTTACTCCGTACCGTAAAACTAACCGACAGAAACGTGTTGGTTATCATAGTAATTCATGCATAGCGTATGAACGCAAAACAAAAGATTGTGCATGGTCGTGGACCTTTCAACATCAATCTTGGCATCTTTGTTTGCTCCTTTGATGTTTTCCGGGCTTCATAACTAGTCTCCTCAGTCTATTACAGTCTGTAACTATGGTTTGACCGAGTAATATACGACTGTGTCCTAGCGTCCGACTGATCATGCGAGAAAAATACTGTTACCGAAGTCAACGACAAATATTAAGCCATCCCATCATCTTTATACATCACCTATAAAATTGTCCTGAAATGAGTGAAATCATCTTCTGCGTGTGTATTGTTTTTTTACCCTGAAAAACTTGAAATCTCAAAGGCTGCAACGAAAATTGTATTCCTTCAGTTTCAGTTTCTTTTTTTCTTTCATTAAGGCCAAAAAATCGATAGCTTCAATTTCATACTCACTGCAAAGATTAGTTTAATTATTTCTCGCAGTCCCCATTCAATATATGCTTTAAAACCTCATTTCGTCAGTAAATATTTTCAGACCCCAGATAAAACCGATTCTTCTTCGCATATTACTTTTTGTGTTCATTAAGAAATTGGTTGAACAACGTATCCAATAGTTCTGGAAATTTGTTGTAACTTTTCGTACAAACGTTAGCGATTTTTACAGAAAGATTATCTAAAAGGAATTATCAGCAGCTTTTATTAACGTACGTTATTCCCTTTAATTCTCCCTGAGACTCAGTCAATTTCTTGGAGCGTTCCCCAGTCCATGAAACGTACTCTTTGAGCCAAATGTATACTTTGAGCAGACTGAAACATAAGAACACAAAAACCAATGTTAATATTGTACTGACTCGCGCCACCCAACCGGAATGAACCGATCTTGCTGTTCATTAAAAGACTTACAAACCTTTTCGATTCAGTGCAATATATCAAGCACGAGAGACAGTGTTCATCGAGACATCCAAACACCGAGAAGAAAGTTGAAAATACGACGAGCAGCGGAGTATTTTTGACGAAATACAAGGTGGTTGGGTAGCTGATGAAACAATGTCTCGAGTGTTTGGTATGTCTTCTCAATCGAAACAAAACTCAACGAGTAAACGGAAAAGTGAAATGGTCAAAGTCTATGCTAATTAAGACCGGGTATCCAAAACTCCTTCAGATTTTCTTTTTTTTAACTTGATGAATTGTTCATGAGTTTGAGAACCACAGCTTTGAGTCTGTGTACACTTCCATCTTTACTAAACCACAGAAGGTAGCTTTGTCGGCTAAGATGTTCCCTTTACGAATCTTGACTCGTCAAATGTTTAACTAAAAAAAAAACTGAAAAGTTCATGAAGTCGGACAATCCGTGAAACTGTGAAAGGGATTTGAGAAACAAGGAAAGAAACACTTTAAGAACTCATTTTCAATCCGGAAAAGGCACGAAATTCATTAAAGGAATTCTTTACGGTCATTCCACTAAGGTTATGTTATACAAACGTCAACGAAATTCCAACCTCTTTTGGATATAAGAACACAATAGAATATGATCATAATCTCTTGAAGAACATTATTTATAAACTTAAAAAAATTATGGTGTTGCGCAGCACCTGTGCGAATTGAAGACTGAAAGAGCAACCTCTTTTCCAAGCTCTCTCTCCTTTGCCTCCCTTCTTCACTTCGCACAGGCGCCAAAGCCCCTGTTGGTTTTATGTGTAAATAGTGTTGGTATATCCAAAAGAAGTTTGAATTTCGTGACGTTTTTTAAAGGAGAGGGTCTGGGAACGAGGCTGCTGAAAGAGTTCAAATCATAGATATCTAAGAGCCAAAAATAGTTCATTCTTCCTAAAGTACCATTCAGACATTTCGAGATTAGCCTTCACTTAGCGGAAATGATGAGGTGGCATTGCTACTTAAAACGGAAATGTTTTCGTCTAAGGGACCTTTTCTAGATAAGAAAACAGGTGGTTCGTCTAAGCAACGCCATATTCTTACATGCAATTCGTTTGACCATTGGATCTCTTTCCAGCCAAAACTTAAAACCTTCTTTAGCGCGTTGATTGTAAACGGATGGACGTCTTTGAACTTGTGGCCGCTGTAGCTTGGTTGTGGGCGCAGGAACTCTGGTTGAGGAGTCTTTGTCCATTGCTTTGCCTTGGTAATACATGGTGTAGGTTTCTGAGGAACGTGTCCACATGTATCAAGAAAATGTCAGTATTTAACAAAGCCACCTTTTACAATTAGAATTTTACAAGTAGTCTATAACGTGTTTGCGTTTGCTCATTTTTAGCCGACAAATTTTCATGAGAAGTCAAGGACTACTGTAACGTTTGATCAAGCAGGATCTTCGTTCACGGCTTTGCAATTTATTTAGTAAATTTTTATTGTCTTGTAAATAGAATACAGATTGGCAGGGTGTTGAATTCTATAGCTGGTCACTTGACAAAGCTATTTTCTCAAAAGGAAGTTTAGTGTTAAATTTGATCCAGAGGGAGTTTCGGCGACATAAGTATCTTGTAGGGAACTGCAAAGAACGAGTACAACTTTTGACAAAGCTCTTAGAATCCTCACTCCTATCTTTGCTGAACGGCTGAATATAGGTATGAGACTGGCATTAAAGTAATAATCACTAGCATAAGCGCTAGGTTGTAGTCAGTTTCATACCCGTATTCTTATCATGATGTAAAGTTCTCAAAGGGATGTTGAATACCTTTTTCGTGAATCCCTTATAAAAAATATCAAAATTCAGTACGAAAGACAAAAGTCATTTAAACCGGCAACTTTTCAAAGTAAAGCTTGCATTTTCATGTGTAAGCAGATGAAGATGTTAAAGAAAATGGGATACTAGTCTTTCCTCGTATTTTCATGTATATCTTTCATCAGTATCTGTCTTGTGTTAAACCTTTGTCACTCACTTTTCAACAGGTCCTCTCTATGCCTGCTTTGATCGTAGTAATATCTCTGAAACGCACTTGACTGCAGGTCCGGTGCATTCTGGGCACGTCCATTCATGGATTCGTTCGGCGGGAAACCGTACGACATGCGATTAACAAAATCAACATGCTGAAAGATGAAGGCAAAGGTTGGGTTGATGAAATTTGATAACGTTCACTCTGCACAATTTACACGAGAGATTTTAAATTACTGCTCTTCCACACTATAGCAGTGGGTCAGCCGTCTACACGTCTCACAACATTTTCGTTACAGTAATGACTGTCTGACAGAGGAGAGCTAGGAACTAAGAAGAAGAATGACTGTCGACTGAAATAGAACTCGGCAAATTTCATTCACGATTTGCGTGTCTGAGGCCCCGTCCACCGACACTACGATTGAAAAAAATTGAAAACGGCGGTGTTTTCACCCTGAAAACGCATCAAATGTTTTCCGTCCACACTACGCCGGAGGGATTTTATCACACAACAATTACCTGCCATTTTGGATTTGTGTTTGAAGTAGTCTCGAGCAGGGGAATCACATGATTATCGTAACGTAATCATTTTCAAAAAGCTCCGTTTTCAAAATGTTTTCCGTCCACACTAAAACGCAAAGCCGGCGTTTTCAAATTCCTCCGGTTTGAGGAGCGTTTTCGTGACGGATTAGTGTGGACGGTAGCCTACCCGTTAGAAATAAAGCTGCGTTTTCAAATTTTACCGGCGTAGTACGGACGGGGCCTCAAATAAAAATTCTCAGTAGGTTAACACCAGCACATTTAAGCGATCGTCTATGAACCTTTTTCTTCAGATTTGGTCAAGAAAATTATGGATTGAGTTAAAACTTATAGTTAATCACTATTAGAAATTCCAAAGTGACTTTACGATAAGCCTAGATTATTTTCGTCTCGTATTTTGCTCGTTGTTGAAATACTTTAACGCGTAAAATAGCAAACTATTTCTCGGCCTTCCATGTCCTATAACACAGTTGCTATAGCTCAGCCGATCAGTTGCAATATTTTAGTTTTAGATGCTGTTGCACTCTCATTCAAAAAACCAGCGTAACGAACATTTTTATCCAACATTTTGTTGATGCGTTGAGCCGGCCATGTGTTTAGTACATACGCCAGTACGGCATATCCGGAAATATTTGTTTCCCTCGTGTTTCTCAGTTTAACATGATAAACTTGAGGAACACATTACGGCTGCTTTTTAGACTACAGTAGTTCTAACTTGGGTTTTTGTACGGGAAAGAGATTACTGGATTCCTAAAACTGAAGAGGACCCAGTATTACCTTGGTCAACCAACAAATTCTCAAAAATTAAACTGAAAATTAAAATTAATAACCCTTAAGAAGAATGCATATTGCGCTAATCTTGGAACTAAAAAGTCAGTCACTTCACTCTCAACCAGTCATGAAAGTTTACCTTTCCCTTAAGCTTGGCCCAGTGATCTGTGTCTAGTTGGCCTGCTAGTTTCAGAGAAGGAACATCTCTCTTCGCCCAGTGAGATAAATCCTTCCTGAAGAACAAAAATTAAAAATGCTTTTAGGATAGTTTCTGTCAGTGAGCACAGATAGTCCGGAAAGGAAGTGAAAGCAGTATGTCTGTGAATCGATGCGGCACGGTTACCGCGCGTGGGAACCGCGTATGGACCACTTTGGCCTGAAATGTGGACCATATTCAGTGGTCTAGTTAGAAGACACGAAAGAAAGAAAAAATATAATCTAGCCGATGAATAACACTACAGCATCGTTTCAGAAATTTTAAGGCCGACGTCCGATAATTTTGCATCCACGATCAGTTATTTCATCAGTGAATACCCAAGAGAAAAAACAATAACTTAAAAGAATTAATACTGGTTGATGTATGCCGCACTTATTTAGCGTATTGCCGGTATAATTGCTCGCTGGAAAAACAAATTTAGAGCATTGCTGTTTCTTTCCTATGCCGTTACC
The DNA here is from genome assembly GCF_042242905.1 of Orbicella faveolata. NCBI lineage: Eukaryota > Metazoa > Cnidaria > Anthozoa > Scleractinia > Merulinidae > Orbicella > Orbicella faveolata. The sequence goes on from NW_028301552.1 coordinate 15,989,991, forward strand.
AAACAATGACAATATTAATTTGTTAAAATTCGAAAAAAATGAACGCTTAAATGCCTTGATAAGCGAAGACGTTCAGGTTTCTTTAGTGAAACACTGGACTTATCTTGTTTGCAAGAATAGCCTTAGCATTATGCAAAAACAAGTTAAAATGTCTTAAACGTCAACTTTTTTTTCGTTCCCGTTTCCCGACGATATGTCAGAACATTGTACCTGTGCTCCCAAACTTTAGGAAATTCTTTCGCCACCGGCGCTTGGGAAATCGCTGGAAGATGTAATGCTGTGGCCATTTTAACGAGCCACCCTCAAGTCGCAAACACTTAGTATCTAAGAGACCTGTGTTAGATTCTCATTCATATTTAATTAATTCTGTCTCAAAACAGCTGTCCTCTAGGGAGAGGGTCTTTTTTCTGTCGACACAATAGGCTGGATATTCAACCAGACACTCTGTAAACAACGACTATTATGTGAAAACAACACTCCATAGTTTTTGCCTGAATAGCATGTACTGCAATTGTTTGCTTAGGTCTTTGTACATTCTGACGAGGAATAATGCTGTTATGGAGCTATAATCTCGCTATTTACCTTTCTCGAATCAGTAAACCTTGAACCGGGCTGATAATGAATTCAGTTTTCGTTTCAAGAACTTAAGCGCCGTAATTTACTGCAAGTTTGTAAGCGAACGGATATTTTTGTCTGCTAAAAACATTTATGGTCTTTTGTTGAGCTCTCAAGAGACGTTTTTATAGCTTATAATATTCCGTTGGTTGTTTGCCGACAGACCGATTTAACTTCCTCAGTTGTTTTCAGTAGATGAGCCTTATCTCTAAGCTTTGGCGTACATTGATATTTAAGCCAAATAATTTAAAGGATATGCTATCAAAGCAACAACTAAAGATGGCTGGAAACTAACAAGAAGCTTAACATTTGGACTATAATGTTATTGTTGTGTTCACTGATGTTATTTTTTGCGTAATCCTTGCTGGAAGAAGGAAGACCTCTCATGCAAAATAAAACCGGCCTTTTCTGATATTTCGGTTTGAAATTTTGGACTACCTGTCAAGACGTTCAGTTTGTCTCGTAAATTTCCCGGTCAGTCGAGCTAAACTTGTCCGGTCTTAACACTTACATTTTGACCTAAATTTCCCAGCGGAATTTTTAGTTAAATGGTAAACAACCTCTAACTTTCGTTTACGTTTGCTTCGTGTTTTATCATGATTGGTCAGTCGTGAAAATTATTCAATCAGAGTAAAGATTTTGCAATTGTCTCTTTGACCAATCAGCTTCAAGACACATTCAGAACTGACATGATTTTCCAGCCTGACTTGCCAACTTGTTATCAATCAATTACAAATCCCACTGTAGATATCAGCACACCAAGAGAGCTGTGTTCAATTACAAAATGCATTCTAACCATTTCCCCTGCATGGCAATGTACTTTACTGTTCAGATTCGAGGGTTCTACTTGTTTTAAGAAGTGTACAGTAAGTAAGCAAAAGTGAACGAGTGAGAAAAGAAAGAATGAAAAACCTATTTTGTTCAAAAATGCGCAAAACTAGTTTAACATACTCACTTTGTTTATGAACACAAAATATTGCATAAATATAAGAAGAAGACAATGATATTTAAAAGCACCACGCATTCTCTGCAACCCTTAATGTGCAACCACCTTTTATGATGAGCAATGGGGCTCCTCGGGTTGTCGGTTTCGTGTGTTTGAAGTTTAATATGATTCGTCTTATTTTCTGTTCGTATCTTTTTCCGACAAATTATATGTCTGACACACATGTTTTAGTCGATTTTCTGAGTTGTGTCAGTTTTGTCAATCTCTGGCTCTTTGGTCAGCGGTTGGGTAGTTCAAGATGGGAATTCAGAGGCTTGCGGGGTACCTGCTGGCGTCAGTAGGGAGCAGGAGGAGAGAGGGCATGTGCAGGCTGCGGGCTTACGGTGGTGCCGAAACAAGCAAGTAACTTAGTTACATAAATCACAGCATGTATTCTTTAAGGTCCTGTTGTGCTCTCCTGCCCATGTGTGGCGATTATATTAATTTAATCCCCACTACCTGCGTGTTTTCAGTGAGCGGTGACCGACTAACGATACTCTAGAAAAGAACAAAACCCAGAGCCGAGAAAATCCTTTTACCGGTTTGATCGTGCGCGTGAATTCAATTCAATAATGGTTTTGGAACATGAGTGGACAGAGTTTCCGCCGTGACAAATGCTCGTTCATTTCCAGTCATTTCCCCCAGAGGTCTCGATTCTTGGTGCTAAACAATTTTTAAAGTTGATTACGGTAAGGAAAACAATTCTCCATCGATCGTGTGGGAAATGTGAAAGTCATAGCAACTATTTAAGAATTTCTTTTTTGTCATTTGCGTAGGGTTTCATAGCATACTGAGATCGTTTTTACCTCCGTAGTACACCAACATGGCGGCCGGAAAATAGTGAAACCATCTGAAAATTACTTTGGTTATCTACAATGGTGGACAAAATTCCTTGGGACATTTGCGTCATTGCATGAATTATCTGTGTTTTTTAAACGGAGTTTGAAAAAGCACTGTTATCCTTTTCAAAATTCGTTTCAGCCCCTCCCCCCCCCCCCCCCCACACCCCATACAATGTTGAAACTCTTGAGAAATGTCCAACATTGTATGGGGAGGGAGGCGGAGGGGCTGAGCAAGTGTAGTTGAATTCACGCGTGACTGTTTGTTTGGCGCGTGTGAAAAAGCGCCACAAGTGCAAATTTGTCTCAAGACTTTGGTCCATGATTGCAGGCCACGGATTATCTATACTGCACAAGCCTACATTTACATAAACACTTTTCCCACTACTTTTACTTCACAAAGTGGGAGGCGCGGTGGCCTCATGGTTAGTGCGCTTGTCTCCGGATCGAGCGGTCCGGGTTCGAGCCCTGGCCGGGGACATTGTGTTGTGTTCTTGGGCAAGACACTTTACTCTCACAGTGCCTCTCTCCACCCAGGTGTATAAATGGGTACCGGCGAACTTAATGCTGGGGGTAACCCTGCGATGGACTAGCATCCCATCCAGGGGGGAGTAGAAATACTCCTAGTCGCTTCATGCTACAGAAACCGGGATAAGCTCCGGCCTGATGGGCCACTTGGCTCGTATGCAGACTTTACCTTTACCTTTACTTCACAAATGGTTAAAAATCACGAGGTAAGGACATATTTTTCAACAAACGCGATTGTCTCTCTGTGTCATGCACCGCCATAAGCTGCCGGCATAAGCTCAAGATGCACTGGTTTCCAAACGGAGGACGCTATTGAGCTGAAACGTTGGCAACAAATATACATTTCGCACTTCTTATGCCTGAAGAGGATAAAAATAGAACTTATTGACGTCATGTGAAAACGATCTACTCGTCTTAGACAAAGGGTCAAAGGCGGGACATTGAGGTTTCCAAACAAGAAAACATGATTACATGGCTGTACGATTAAAATGTAACTTCTTGCCCAGGCCGCTTATCCCTTCATAAGCGCCCTGGGTACGAGGTTGAAATTATCCCGACAGCATAGACTTGGTGCTGAGTCAAATGGTTTGTACTGGTTAACACTGGCAACAGTTTCCTGCGCTTTCTAGCGGTTATCGACTGTGGTAGTATTGACCTGTCAAAGCTTAAGTATAACGGCTGGAAAGTGCTCGAAAATGTCACCAGCCACCTTAAAAACCTTCCAGAGGATCTTCACTCGTCACTCAAAGTAGTACGTGCGTATTTCAGGGACCAGTTGACCAGTTGTTTTCTTTTCGAGGTTGCTAAGCAACTGTCACTGCAATGATGACGAGACAACTTTTAGGGTACTCTCCAGTGCTCGCACTTTTCTTTAATTAGATGATATGACTTTGCAAGTTCTTCATCAAAGTTCTTCATCAAACTTTGCAAGTGCTTCATCAAAGATTTGTCGAAAACATAACTAGTCTTCCCGATTGTAACGGGGTGCTAAAAGGAAAAAATACTCTTTCGCGTCTGACTGTAACAACAGAACTGCGCGCACAATACGCTTGCGCTCGAGAACGAAAATTCGCTGACGTCAAACATTTTAATATATAGACACAGCACAAAAATGTCACGCGAAAAAAAGGCCAATTTATTAAACCAGACTGCCGATAGATGATCTGGTAAATTGGCGCCCGCACCGATTTAGCTATATAATAAATTGTTATAAAGCTCCAGAACAAACAATTTGTTTTAGCGATTGTTTCTCAGTCACGTGATAATGACCGAGTTGTGATTCGCGTGGCAGAATACAAGAAACTTTGGTAGGAATTTAACCTCGCTGAAAGCTTGCTGTTTTTATTTTATTTTTTCTTTGCTTCTATAAACCAAGAGGAAGTTGACTTTTTGTTACTGAGTATCTCGTTGTTTGGAGTATAGAATAAACCAGGGAAACAGAAAGAATCGACGAGAAGAAATCACCCAGCCTCTCATAAATATGTCACACGTTGATACGCAATAACAATATATAATCGCACTCCAATAATGTTTTAAACAGACTGATTTGGGGGAATTGATATTACTCAGAAGCACATATATTTTTTTGCGGGTCTCCTTTGAGAGTTTCCGGCTCTCGAAACAGAAATCCAGCAAATACATGCAAGGAAGTAACCTTGTTTAATATCGTTTGAGCAAACTTGAATCCGCGAATATTAATATATCGCGTTAGCAGTGTCAAGGTTGTGGCTGGCAAACTATTCGAATTTATCAGAAAATTAACTTGTTTTTCTTATCTCAGTCTCACATAAGACGGTGTTTGTTTTCCGCGCGGACCGATCAAAAGCCTGCGAGACGCCATTAAACTTCTTTATAAAGAAGGAAAAACGAAAAACTCTGCTGTATAATAAAGCTTATTTGTTAGAAAACTGGCAATGTTGCTACTGTTTCCCTTGTTCTTTCAATACCATCAATCAAAACCGTTACGAAAAGGAAGCGAGGTATCAGAAACAAGGAGTGCTCCCGACATATTGTGGTAATATTGGAAAGCGGCTCAGAAACGATTTAATATCTGTAAAACAATTGATCCATCAGGAATCGTGGCATTTTATTCTTCGTTCACTGATTCACTATTCTGTTTTTAATTTAAAATTCATTACTGGGTCTAATGCTGAAGCCCCTGAGCGCTTTTAAACCAGCCTACATTCTTTGCCTTGCTTTCAGTTTCCCTGGGTGAAACTGACTTTATGTATTTCAAGTCAAATAACAGAAACGACATTGAGCATAATCGTGCGAATACACGTGAACCCAAAACATTTGAAATAGTTTGTATATTTACGGCAGACAGTCAAATTTGAATATTCCACGGAACTTTTTCTTGTCACTGAACATTTCGTTCTAGCTCTTCAAGTTTGGCATAATTATCTTAACCGCTTACAACGTGTTTTCGCTTTCTTACGTGTAATGTTGCTGTCGGCCTTCAATTTCGAATAGAAAGCTTCAAGTACGACGATTATAAACTTTTGAAATCTTTTCATGAGGAACGAAAACGAATCGACTTTTCGGTTGACCTAACATATTGAAGGCTTGGAATTCTTTAACAGTTTTATCCGTATTTACCAAGGTCATATCTAGCGAGAAAAACCTTCAATGGATCATGTTTACCTGGCGACAGTCAACTGTCTTTCGCAGTTAAAACCACTAGCCATTCCACTTACAAAAATAATCACAAGTAAAGTCCCGAGAATGAAAACAAATTATCATTATTTCAACGCTCAGTAGGCCCTGCTAGCTAGCGGCGAGATTTTTGCCGCGGGAGGTATGTCGGCGTTTATTTTTCGCACTGATAGACTTTCTCTCGAAGACGTATTCAGCTTAGAAAAACCCTTTTTTGTTAACCGCGCAACCATTGTAAACTTGAATTATCACTGAAGTTTTTCCTTGAAAACGAAGTCGATTTTTCAATGTCAAAGGTTCAACGACAGGCTAGAGTAATTAAAATTCTTCTTTTTCGAGACGCTAGCTAAAAAAAGGAAAACAATTGAGCAATGGCGTTAAACTATATACAATAGGTTTTTACCAGAGACAACTTTTTCGCTCGTGTGCTTGAAGCTGTAATTCGAAAACCCAGTTTCATCAAGAAAAAGAAAAAAGAAGCTAAGAGCTAAGGGCGGAATTATTTGTTTTATCATCTTCTGTCCAATGTTGCAAATTATTTTCTTTGCGGTTTTGTTTTAATCTGAATAATCGTCGCCCAGGTTAAATTTCAGGCTCAACTTCCCGTTTTCAACCCACGAGAAATTGGAAAAGTCCAGTTGCGTGATAAGTACATTTTCGCTTTCTCGTCTCATCGGAAAAAGCTGAAAGGTCCATCAGAGCAGGTATTTCACTATATTTTATTTTGATTTAAATTCAACCATTATTCAAATAATTGCTCCAGCGTTTAGAAGATTCCAGGCGGTTTGCATAACAATAACTTTAATCACGTGTTTTTTTTGTTCGCTGGTAAATGATTGACACATCGTACGTATCGGATGAACAATTTTTTTGCATTTCTGCGTGGAGCGGCCTTGCACAACGGTAAAGTTCTTAACTCCAGTTTTTCTTGCTAGTTCTCTCGACAACGTTTAAAACTCTTGATGAACGTTAAGCGGTGTTAAATTTTCTTCCCGTTTCGTGTCCCCGAGTTTGAAATTTCGATTTTTTTCCGGCGAATTGAAAAGTGGGTTGTGTTTTCTATATTAGCACACAGTTCCAGATTGGCCGGCAGTTCAGTTTTCATCGAGGTCTTTTCTTTTTACGCGCTTGTTTGTTTTTCAAGGAGATTAACATCGTACTAACTCGCTTGCTGTTGATTCCCTTTATTATAGACGAGATTTCAAGGAGCAGAAACTGGCGACATGTCCACAGAAGATAAAACAAAGCACAATGGAATTGAAGAACCAAAGAAGCAAAACAAGTCTTCGCATGGAAACGAGGTCAAGTATTTCACGCACCGCAACGCAACCATTTCGGTTTTTTTCCGCATTAAAACTTCGCAAGAAACATTTCAGCTTCGAGTAACAACTGGGAAAAATCTTAACAATCCTTTATCAACATACAGTTTGTATTTCAACGAGATATTTGACGTGCAAAAGGCCGTTTTTCGGAAACGGAACAGAGTGAACCCAAAGGTTATTGAATATTCAAACATTGAAACAGTTGAAGCGTGTAGTCGGCAAGCATCGACGGAAGTCGCTATTTTAATCGCTTAAAAGCTCTTTGCTCCGTTGGAAATTTACGTTAACGTCTCGATGGATCTCGTTAGGTTTTGTTTGAGAGTGATATGACTAAGCTTTTTTCGATTTTCCTGTTACAAATACGTTCTACCTCGCGGTTGGCTCCAAAAATAGCTTTTAAGTTATGAATTGATTTCATGACATTATAATGCCATCTTAGCTACTTTTGTTTGTTTTTGCGTCTTCGGCCATCGCTGAATGTGGAAAGTTCAAAAGGTTCGTTTTCTTTTCAGTTTTCATAGTACGTTTCGATCTTTCTACCAATTCGAAAGTAACACCATCAGTGCTTTTCCGTTTCTTCTCTAAAGCGGATTTGTTTTCATACTTCACACCGAGATGCTTATGACAAGGACAAAAGACGTCGACCTCTTGTTTCAGGGGTCGCGCATTATGGCAGTTTCTTTGAAAGCGTTGCTGTCATTTATTTTTCTTTTCGTCTGATCATGCCAACGGGTAAATTGTTCAAAGTCCGTAATTTGCGTCATAATATAATTTCAAGCACTGGCAGTCACTCTGTTACTAGTCTAGAAAGCGGAGTACGGACACCGCCTTCTCTTTCAGTCTATGTCCAATTAACCAAAACGGCCTTTTTTCTTTCAATTTCCTACACCTACACCTACATGCTTTAGAATTCAACCGGTTGTTTAAACAACCTATTGATCAACTTCAATTTTAGAGTTCTGGTCGCTCGTTAAAAATATCGTGTCTGGAATCGATATTCAGTTAGAATGCGTTAATAATTACTAAAAATTACTTTTTTTAACAAGGAAACTGTATTTTATTCCTCAGTGAGATGATACTGATTTTTTTTTTTTTCTGGCGAACATTAAAATTAATGTTGCCTGTCAAATTAATTGATATATTCTGTTTTCGTGCTAGAGTAATTAAAACAGAGAGATACAATAAAACAAAAAAGCTTCGAAAAAAATTAGATAAACAATTTTTTTTCTCTTTTTTTGAGGTCCGTCAGATTTATTAGGCGTCGGATAGTCAAAAGGTGTCTATAAAAACAGGGAGGAACTCCTATTTTATCAAGATCTAGAAATACTTCTACAAAATGTACTCTTGTTCAGGCTTATCTGAACATGTGGATATGCGAGTCGCTAATTCAAGATGATTTTATCTGCAAGCTGAACTTATGTTTCATTTACACGCTTTAAAGGTCACTCTCGCCCACAGACATCCAAGCTGTTGTTATTTCTGAAAATTTATATCTTTCGTCACGCAATTCACGTCTGTACTCATTTAATCCTCGTCTGGGCTTAAATTTCCCAGCAATTACGCACAATCGACGGGAAAAAAAGTATGATTTTCGAAATCGTTTTTCTTTGTTTCTTTTTTTGTTTGTTTGTTTTTTTCAAATGATGTTCTGAACAAATGAGGAAGGCAATAGTTTATTTTTGTTGCTTTTCGTAAAATTATTTCCGCTTTCAGTGCTACTAGCCAGCTGTAAAACTTTCAAGATAGGGCGTACAGTTTCAGCTTCAGTTCAAAACAGGGCATTGCCAAAAGTGCTGATTGAAGAGGGGAAAGATAAAGATAAACGATGCTGTACATTAGCAGGACAATTTAAGAGAGTAAAAGTGACTGAGACTCGGCGGTTTCATTAATAGTTTCGCTTTATTAGTATCGGCAAACTTAAATGGCTTTCAGTATCCCACAAACAAAAAAGGTTGATGCTTTAAAAAACACAACGCTTCAGTATCCCACGTCCGGCACAGCCCAAGTGCCGCAACTGCAGATCTAAAATCTGAGTAGGGGGTTAAGCACTACCATTATCGAGAGCTAACAATAAATAAATTAATAAAAAAAAATAAAAGTAAAAATAAAATTAAAATATTAAAATAACATATTCAGAACTTACCGTAAACAGGCTAAGCTGAGCGTTATTTTGTCTAAACGGAGTGCTTTTCAGGCTAACCAGTGTTATTCCGGTTTACCCCCTTACTTCTCCCTCTAGTAGATCAGAATAGGGTGGTAACACGCTTGGTACAGGGCAAGAATCTGAGAGACCCACTAGCGCACCCTACCCACAAATTCACGGAGTACCCCCCTGGTTATAGAAGCTAATACAAACGAGTTGCAACTCTAGTAATAATTTTGTTTGTAACGCTGTAGAAACCTCTTATTCGGGCTTGGCAAAACACAGCAGAACTCAGCTGCCGGTAGAGCTCAATTTTCATCTATCGATAAAAAGGCATTATTTGTTACGATTTTCCAGTGCGGTTCTGCAAATGTGCAAATTCGATGAATCTGAAGCGACAATCGTTAGTAACTGTGTTTTCATTCCTTTCTTTGTTTAACAGTGGATTTATGGCAGCATTGCAAACGGAGACTTGCAGAATAACTCCTTCATAGGAATGGCTTATGGACCGCCTGCCAAGAAACAGAAAACTGAAAGCGACGAAGAGACGAAACGCAGAGAGCAGGATCGATACTCCAATGGTATGGAATTTTTTGTGATAGAAAAGAAGTATCCCTTACGCTATTTGAGACAATATGAAAGAAAGTTGATGTACTTGATTCATGACTACTGCAGATGCAAGCCGTGAGGAGTATGAGCCGAGCACAAGCACGCAACTCTCCCCATTCCCCTCGCTGCTTAAGGTCGCGCGACTCGCGAGTCTCTCAAATTACAGGAGCAAAAGCTTGACCACCCAGGCTAAATTTGGCGCTGCTTTTTCCTTGCTGTGTTTCCATTTAATATGGAGGCAGAAACCTACTAAAGATTAATTTCAATTACAAATCTTCTGACTAGTTACGAATTCACGAGCTCTGTTGTAATTCGTTATCATACGTCACCCGTACGCGACATCGCTTTCACAAATTATCAAAGCTGATGCTGATATTTTTTGCAGGCAAGAATTAAAGTCGAATTTACGACAACTAAAATTCTTTTGCCGTAGAAAATTTGGTCATAAGATCTGAGCCTTTCCCGGAAGTAAGCAGTTCCTCCCCACCACAAATGATCACTTCCGGTGCCACTGAGGAAAGGACGGCCTCATCGACAAATACTGTGGAACTTAGTAGTACTGTGACAGACCAGCCAGTGACGAGTGACAGCAGTAACGACGTGAAGAAGACAACCACTGAAAAGAAAACTGCAGATGATGGTGACGATCCGTTTGGAGCTTTAGACTGGAAAGATGGAATTGCCACCTTACCAGGTAACACCCTTCTTTAGATGTACTGTCACGCCATCAAAAATAAAAATCGTTACCTTTCAATAAATTAAGTCAAGAACCTGGGATATGATAGATGACTGATGTATAGACAACCTCACAAAGATTTAGGTCTGTGCCGTTTTTCATTCGCGCGTTATCTGGAGAATTGCTTCATCCAAATTAATTTTAAAATCTTTTTTTGCCCTGCGCGAGAGCCCCTCGGGCCATCATTTTAATGGTTATGTCACGCAACGCATTAACTTGGGAATTCAAACGTCTTCTATTAAAAAACAAAGTACTCTGTCGAGCTTTAACGTTATAAAACGTCAAGTTCTTAGAGGTTCTTACCTCTGATGAACCTAAAACTTCAGAAGGATTGGTAATTTGTGACTCTGGAAAATTATGACGTCACGTGAAAGCCGGCCATTGGGATTTGAATGCCATAGAAGGCCCTGGGGACGAGTTGGTGTTGTTTCACGGTTTAGCTTTAATGATTGTTTGAATGGATTGTCTTGATAGGCAGCAATCTTAAGTTCAAACTGACCGAGTTCGGTACTCTGGAAATCATCAGTACGGTGGAAACAGATAAAGGAGAATACGAGTGGAGCACACCAACACAACATCGCAAAACAAGCACTGATGACGGGGAAAACAACAAAAAAGGAAAGAAAAGTAAAGGTGACGAAATAGGGAAACAGTTTTCGTTTAAGAGAATAGTTATTAATTCTTAATTTTTGTTACCTATCCGTAACAAAGCAGAACTCAGCAATGGGAAGAAAAAAACGTGCTCACTTGAAATGAAAGCTCTCTCTTGGGTTCCTTGGAGTAGTTCTATGACAACAGTGAAGAGAAATTGTTTCTATTTGTATATTCGACTTACTAAAGAAAAAGTTATATAGACACGAGTGTTTTACCGGAAAATAAACCACTCGTAAAATTCATACGAAGCACATCCGGGACCCGAGTGACGTATTTTTCCTGTCCTCGCTAGTGACGATATTTATGACGTCAATTCTCCTTAATTTTTTTCACGACGGTTTGCTGTGCTCGTACGTAAAATATTGTTTTTACCACTCGAAAATAAAACTCATATATTCCGTATCGGGAGTTTTTAATGTCAAAGAAATACAGCGCTCATTGTTTTCTTCTTCGTGACGCTATGAATAGCACTTTAGAAGGACTGTAAGTTGAAATTAATTGAAAACTGTATTTGTTAATGAAAGCGTTTAAGATTCAAGCTTTAAACTCTTTACCGTTGCCTCTTTGTTGTTATATCATTCCCAAAAGTAAGCATTTAAAAGCAGGAACTGTTATAAACCAATTGCTGGTTTTCAGTGTCACGCAATTCAAAATAGATCAAAATAAAAATCCAAACCGGTCAATAGATAAAGTCCAGAATCTGGGAAATGAAAGAAGGTAAATATGCAAAGACTCTCGCCAACATTCTGGTCACAGCAATTTTTCTTGTGCGAGATATGCGGAGAAATTTTTTACCCAAATTTATAATGATTTGTATGGAGACGCCATGCTGGTGCCCATCCGTATGGGCACCAACATGGCGGCCGGAAACCAACAGAAACATCTGTCACTGAGTTTTGCTACAAAAGCGTGAATTTATCCTTCGTGGAACTCTAAAACATTAAAATAATACTTTTTCTAAGACATGAACTGTTCAGATAGCCAAGTTCCCCAAAATAAGTCACTTTTTGAACCATCATGACAGCTCTCTAGGCCGTCATGTAAATGCCGCCTCACGCAAAAGCTTAGAAATTCAAGCGTAGTGTATCACAAAACCAAGAACCCATTCGGAGCGAAAACTTTTATGAATATTAGTTTTCAGCTGCTCTAATACATCATTTAAGTAAAATCTCAGAAAGATAAATAGTTTTGTAGTTCGAATTTTGGTGACGTCATGTGAAAACCAGCTATTGGATCTTCAGTTTCGAAGAGAAAACAATTACGCCAGACGCCACCGGATTTTGTTTTGAACCTTTTTCTTTTTCTCATTCACTGGTTGCACAGAACATGTCATTTCCACTAGATTTTCGAAAATAGTGAGACTCGAGCAAGAGAAAATACTTCTGATTGTTATAAGACAAGGTAGTCTTGAGGTAAATTCGAACGTTGTGATTGGTTCTTTCCTGGTCGGGATTTTGCCAGACAGACCGTTTCCATAGAAAGCCGGCAAATTCAAGGCCCGAGTATCATACAATAAACTACTTATCAACCTAACCTACATGGAGCTTGCTCGAGCCATACTGGGGAATATCGGTCTTTTCTGTACGGATCCGAAGTGCCACGACCTCGGGCCAACATTTTCGGTAAGGTCCTCGCGCTCAGTTAGTAAGAGGCTATTATTTTCAATCATGTAGAAAACCGCTCCGACCAACCATTTCCATATATTACTTGCAAAAAATTTCGCACGTTAAAATTTTGGACGTCGTATTTCGGACGTTCAATTTTCGGACACTTTTTATCGAATTTCAGACAAAACCTTCGGACACTTTGCATAAGCATAGCTAAAGTAAATTTACGCGTAAACTGGAAAACACGAATTAGGCTGAAACAACAGCTGTGAAAATAATAGTTTTACTGCTACCTCAAGGTTTTACAGGAACACCGTCGAGAAAATGGCACAACTTCTAACATGCCGTTATGTACTTCAACTAGTGTCTCCACCAGGCGGAAAAAAGGGAAATTAAGAGATTTGGTGCTACTTAACATTAAATACTGTAGTGTAAATATATCGGACGCTTAAAAAGTTTCGGACGGCTTTATTTTCGGACACTTTCTTTGTCCGAAATTAAAATCGTCCGAAATCTTTTTGCATATAATGTATTACGACCAGTAGATTAAAGAAAGTTTACTTCTAAATTTCCGTGTCTTTTTTATAACAGCAAGTTCAAGAAACAGCACAGACCCGTCAGCAGCGTCTCCCGATACCAGTGGTATACTTTGTTGTGAAGTCTGCGGCAAGTATGGCCTGCCTCATGAATTCTCCGCTTCCGGCAGATTTTGCAGTTTGTCGTGTGTTGGTGTTTACACTGGAAGGAGAAATAAAGGAAGAGAATACGTCCGCCATGCTAAAACAGTGGACGGCAAGATTGTGAAAAGGAAGAAGAAAGACAAAGCAAAGAACCGTGAACTGTCGCCTTATACAGAATTACCCCATGTAAGGAACACAGAGGGTGTGAGTGGCGATTGTTCGGAGTAAAGAATGTATCCGTTTTACTGAGAACTAATCAAATCTCGTTCGAGACAGGACAAAGACAACTCCATGCATAACCAATAGCCTAAATTTGGCGCGAAAATATTCGCAGGTATTTATCCGCGTACATTATCTGTTCCAAGAAGGGAAGCGTAGCTTAAGGAAGACTGTGTTCTTTGAGGAACAAATAATGTTCAAGGGCAAATATGTGAGCATATTTTCGCGCCAAATGGACGCTATTGTGTTAATTATCCTTCAAATATTTTTGGCAACACGCGCAGTTTTAGTTGGGGGATATTCAGCCACGCGACATGTTTAGACCAATCGCACGCGTGCGAAAATACTTGATGGATTATAAATATCCTTATCTCAGAGAAGAAATACACAAAATTTGTGATTCGCAGAATTTATTTGGATCTGCGAAGACTTTAAACGAAGGAGGGAAGGAATAAGTGAGCGCGGGAGCGGCTAACGAAGGAGGGAGGGGGAGGTTCGGGACGGGACGGGACGGATTATTTCAGAAAAGTAAATCAGTTCTCCGATTTAAGTCTTTTATGCCCTGTGGTACAAAAAAAAATTCTAGTTTCTGATTCTTTTTGCAGGAAACATCGCCATCCCAAGAAAATGAGCCAGAAATGTTGGGAGCTCGACGAACATTTAAAGTGAAAAGAAAGCGCATGAAAAACAAGCTCAAGTTTAAGAAGGCTTCTTTAAATGCAACGGATCTCATGAAGGGTGAAGATGGTGAGTGATGGATGATAGTCTTACACCCTTAAACTACCGATCTTTATCTTTTTTTCTCAAGAAAACATTTTATAACGCGCGGTCTGATCGGTTGAAATTTTCGTAGTTGTTATTTCGGTTGTCACGCGGATTAGGAAAAGGGTTACGTGACTTCCCGAATTATTGTTGCCGCAGAGACAGTTTCCGATTGGTTGTTTAGTTGTTAATAAGTCCATGTGAACGTGCCTCATCCTTGGACCCTAGTATCTGACCATTCACGCGAAAATTAAAAGCTGTTTCAGTTTGTGTAGTTATGCTTGTTCGAAATTTTACACAAAATGGATTTTGTCATAGTTTTGACTTTTCAAACCCTCGGCCTGCTAATACCCATATCCAGCTCCCCCAGCGTGATGGCATGTGTGGTATTAAAAAGAGTTTTAAAAAATTTTTTGTGTCATGTTATGGTTTGGTCTTACAGTTTTGTTTTTTTTTTTTTTTTCTGTTTCTAGTTCCGTATGATTCAACCAAACCGTTTGTATGGACGGATTATTTAGCAGCTTGTAATTCGAAAGCTGTTCCAGTCGGCGTCTTTAAACAGGTTTGTTTCTGGTGTACTACCGTACACTACCGCTTATAATAACCTCCCCGTTACGGGCCCATTGACCTGTGAACAAGCCCCCTCGGATATAAGCCCTCCTCTGGTAAAGTGAAATGAAAGCGATTTATTGTAATGAGTTAAAGCTAAATTAAAAACCAGTATATGAAAAACATATTGGGATCAACACCGCTGTAGCTAATTTCGAAACCTTTTTTATTCCGCTTATGCCCCCCCCCCCCCCCTCCGGATATGAGCCCCTTCGTTTATACGCCCATTTAAAAACACCTTACGAAGTTGATAAGCCCAGGGCTTATAAGTAGCAGTTTGCGGTATTTGATGATATCCTTTGCCGTCGCAACCTTCTATATCTTCATTTTTGCTGTACCTTCAAGACCCTTTAAGAAATGCACGAAAGCAATGATGTGATGTTTTGTTTTTTTTCTTTTCGTTATTGTAGGAGAACCCATTTCTTGATTTGGAAAGTAAATCGACGTGTGGATTCGAGAAGGACATGAAACTAGAGGCCATTGACCCGAAGCATCCTTCATACATTTGTGTTTGCACCATAGTCAGAGTAAAAGGAACGCGTTTGAGGCTTCACTTTGATGGCTGGTCGGAGAGTTACGACTTCTGGACCTGTGCTGATTCACCCTTTATATTCCACGTGGGATGGTGTGAAAGGAATGGCCAGAAACTTCATCCGCCAAGAAGTAAGAGAAGAACACAATCTTGTGTCTTTGGTGTCTGCATTTCTTTTCGATACAAAAGTAGCAGTCAGTCATTCACATATACCGTCGCCGTGACTGTCTATGACTGTCCCATGAGTCTTCACGCGCCCTGTTTCACTGGTTTCTAATCTTTCATCAACCGAAAACGAGTGAATGGAAGAATGGTCACGAGTTTGTCTGGCGTTTTTCTGGGCAGCGATCGTGTCTTAGAAACGGCATACGCAATTCTGTATGGGATATGGCTAGCCCATCATGTCCATTAGGTACTGATGGCCGGGTACAGATTACTCATTTCTGTCCTTGTTTTCTGTTGTTTTAAGGCATGTCATTTTCGGAGTTCAACTGGGACAAGTACTTGAAGGTGTGCGAAGCTAAAGCCGCACCAGAACACCTGTTCAAGCCAGTAAGTTGAATAAGTACGCCATTGAATTGTAATAAATAAATAAATAAATAAATAAATAAATAAATAAATAAGTAACTTATTCCTAAAAGTTGAGCACACCTGCAGAGGAACCTCGATTTAACGAACATCTGTATAACGAAGTCCTCGGTATAACGAACGGTTTTCCTGGCCCCAGTAATAGTAAAATATATGGAAAAGAACCTCGATACAACGAAACCTCGTCATGTATAGCGAACATATTTTGCCTCGTTACCTCGAGGTTCCACAGTTTTTTAAGTTGAGCTGATGACGAACAATACACACTTAGCGCAAATCAACCTCGTTTCCAGGTTCTCTCTCCTTTGCCTCCCTCATTGAGGTAAAAGAGAGAGAGACTGGGATTGAGGTTAAATCCAGATTCCATTCCTACTAAAGTCAGTATAAGTGTTATTACGTCAGTTCCTCAAAGCTCACTCGATTTCTCTTTTACAGAAAGTTCTTTATTTCTTTTCGTCTCTTGACGAAACCCACCGTGTGTGGTTTGAAGACTTCCTGAATACCTCTTCCGTTGCTTTTCCCAGATTTCACCAACGAAGCATGGTTTTAAAACTGGTATGAAACTAGAGGCGGTGGACAGAATGAATCCGGATCTAATCTGCGTTGCCACAGTAACAAATGTGATTGGCAACCACTTCCTAGTTCACTTTGACGAGTGGGACGACTCCTATGACTACTGGTGTGGGGATGATTGTCCCTACATCCGTCCTGTAGGGTGGTGTAGGGAAAATAACAGGAATCTCAACCCACCCAACGGTAAGTCTTGAAATTAAGTTACAGCTGTTGGAGGGAAGGCCGGTAACGCAGTGCGCAAACTCTCTTTTATCTACCCTCTTCCCGATTTGCGACGAGAGATTGCGTGGCAAATTAAGGGAGTGTCTCAGTTACAAAACAGATATAAGCAAAATGCGCGGTTTTAGTTTTGTGGGAACTTGATCAGAAAGTAAAGTAATACGTCCTTTGTTGTCACGCAATCTAGTGAATGTTCACTATTATGTGTTAAGCCTCCATAAATAAAGGCTTTACTTAGTGAGAGAAGAAGTTGTGACAAGCAAAGGGAATGTCTCCTTTACAAGGTTAAGATGCTGGCTTTACAACCAGAATGCACAGGCACAGGCCTTGCAGGGCGAGGGTTTTTGTCAGCACATGTAAGTAGCAACACAAATACCATGATCAGCACCATCGTTATCGTGAAAAAAAAAACAGATCATAGTCGTAATAAAGTTCCTAAGAAAAGATTATCAAGTAAAGCGACCTTTGCCATTTAGTTTGTTAAAAGACTTTTTTTCAAATCACTTTTAGATGATGAATTTCACACTTTCCGTTGGGAAGAATACTTGAAATCTACTGGAACTATTGCTGCACCTTCTCATTTCTTTAAAACGGTGAGCATAACAGAGTTTTTAATCCGTTTCTCCAGAACGTTACCAAATGTTTACATAGAAAATACCATTCAAATCACCCCAGTAAACGGTTTGCCAAGTGGATAAGCTAATTGTTATTACTGACTAATTTAGAGCTGAAAGTTCCCCAAGTGTTCCAGTATAAGCAGAAAATGTGCATTATTCTTATTAGTGGAACAGAACTAACTTTTTCTTGTTCCGCTATAGCTAAGGCTTAAACCGCTATCCTATTTGATAGAAAATGCTTGTTTGATTGGTGCTCTTTGATTGGTTAAAAACGTTGGCAAAAGATGTAAAAGAAATCAATTGTGAAGTGATCACTCCTTTCCGGTCCTGCATTTTGCCGGTCTGCTTCTGTGTTAAGTAATTTTAGTTGTTCGAAATTTCGTTTGCCTGAAGAAAACGTGAAGAACGTAAATCCATACTTGAAAGAACCTGAAACTGATTATAGATGGTTCGTTTCGTACGGAGTGAATCTCATCTATGTTGGTATATTTTGCTAATTGACCCGCTCCTCTATTTTCTTCATTTCAGCGGCCACCGCCAGGTTTCAAAGTGAACCAGAAGCTTGAAGCAGTTGACAAGAGAAATCCTTCCCTGGTACGAGCTGCTACCCTAGCTGAAGTGAACGAATACCGATTACGAATTCATTTTGACGGATGGGATGATATCTATGATGACTGGTTTGAGGCTGACTCCTTAGATCTATACCCTGTGGGATGGTGCGAAAAATCAGGTCATCCCCTCGAGACGCCTCTCAGTAAGTGTTTTGTCTCACTACAAATTTCAGCAAAGAGTATCTTTAAGAGTGGTCTCGTAGGTGTTCGGCCACGGACGAACTGTTTCTTATTTCGTATGTGGTGGGGTTCGTATCGTAGATAATCAGGAGCCTGTTAAAACTCTAAAAGACCTTCAGAAAATATTGATCCTTTAGAATCCTACATTGTAATCTATTTTGGTTTAATCAGTTTCATGTAATATAAGAAGCAAAAGAAAATGCATGGATTATGTGAAATCGATTACACCGATTAATGCATTGCCTGCAATGGAGACCAGGACTCGAAAACTGAAAAGTACCCTGAGCCAATTAGCGAGTCAGGATGTGCTTGTGTGGCCACGAACGTTTTGCGAAGTACTTGGTGACTATACACAAATCTTTGAGGGGCATTTCTTAATTGAAAATTATCACAGCTTCAACTGCATAGCAGTGTTCCTACAAAAAAGCCAGGTTGCCGCCAAATATAATAATAATGAACCTCTTTATAGTCTACACGAATGATTTACTTTGAATTCCACTCAAAGCTGACTACAATCACTCTTAATTATTCATACAAACTTCTTCTTATATCTCAGCTACGCGCGAGAAGATCTCGAGCGCCGCCTGTCCAACTCCCGGATGTAAGGGCATTGGTCATGTGAAGGGAGCGAAGTACTCGACCCATCACAGCACGTTTGGATGTCCTTACTCATTGCAGAATTTGAATAAAGACTCGTGTCTTGTGGATCGACTTTCCAACAACTCTATGACAGAGGAATCGGATTGGTCTTATGCCTCCAAGCAGAAGTTAGCTGTTGTGAAAGCTATAAAAGGTAATGAGCTACTGACTGCTTATTGACCGACCGATTGAAAAATGTTTTCCAATTGGCAATCCACCACAAAACTGTCTAGACATCTGTCTAATTCACGAGATTTTTACGGGGAGAGTTGCTAATTAAAATTGCTTATCTTAATGACGTCAGGATGACGTCACAACTGGCGGTGTCAACACGAAAAACTAGGCGAGCATGTTAGTTTTAGCTCTTCGTAGTTTTATTCGATATTTATAACGTTCATTAAAAGTGCCCATAATGTCAAAAAAAATTTCGCTTATCTAATTCTAAATTTCACCTAATGAACTTCTGCGAAAAAATTTTTCGATTTGGATAAAACGCATTTTTTTTTTACGAATTTTTACAAAGTTCAAAATTCTATTTTCTTGCGGTCGAGCCCTGCCGCTGATCAGAAGAATAACGTGCTCAAAATGGCCACGTGACTGCTGCCTGTGACGTAGGTTCAGGAACCTCACTTGACCTTTAGTGCATATAAATACATACGTCGTGTGTTACAAAGAGCGGCAACGCATCTTTCCGGCATTTTCAACTAAATGTAGACAACTCTGAAGCAAAATTTCCACTTGTTTTCAAGTCAGATAAGTCACGAGCCAAATCACGTGTTCCTGAACCTACGTCACGACTCACTCCAAAACGAGGAAGACTGGTGCGAATGGTGGACCAAAATGGCGCCAAATTTGCACGTCTTAAAAAAATTATAAGAAAATTGCGTTTTATGCAAATCGAAAATTTTTTTTCGAGAAAGTTAACTGGGTGTTATGAAGAATCTGATGAGAAAGCAAAAAAATTGACGTTATGGGCACTTTAACCCAAATTTAACTGGCTTGTTGAACCCGCACAGAATAAAGGAATCCTGATTTATAATATCAAATTTTAGGGAAAATTCAGTTTCAGTCTGAAAATTGAAACACATTACGTAGCGAATGTGTGTAGAGACATCTTACAAGACAAGTGTTGTTGTTTTTCAAGCTAAAGTACAGATTGTTGAAATTGTGATGACGTTTTCTTGGCCTTTTCTTTTTCTAACGGGAGATCGGTTGGATATAACGAGGAGAATAGTTAGAATTGTAGAAAATTTGCGACATTAGTGTTAATATGATTTTCATATTAGCCTTAACAAATGACCATTTTAGAAACGAGCAAGTTCATTCATTATGCTAGCGTCGTATTGCAATGTTGTTTGGTAATAATCTGTCTCGGCTCCTAGAGAAACGAGCTAACAGAACATCATAAGGCAAATTATCGACTGACGGTCAATATTTTGATCATAGAAGAAATTACTTCTACTCAAGGAGATGGAACCTGCCCAACACCGGGCTGTGACGGGTCCGGTCACGTGAGTGGACAATGGAAGACACATTACACGTATGTACTGCCCATACTTTTTGATTAGTTGATGTAAAATAACACTGTCGACTTGCACTAGTCTGCTCAATGCCAGTTGTTCCGAGCAAAGAAGGCCAAATTTCCTAAAAGCAATAAATTTGTTAAAGTAGTTTGCTTCAAACCGGTTCTTGGTTGCGTGGGATAGCCGAATGGGAAGTCGGTGTGGAATGAGAGCCAAATATTTCCTCTACAGCTCAAACCAACTCAGTATATAAGTATTTTATCGCACTGTTTCTTCAGAGCTCAGTTTTATCAGGAAGTTGTGAAAATGTCTCGGGTTAAGTTCTGAATTTCTGGCGATAAATTAAAATTGCGCTCCTCTTTCTGTTATGACGTAATGAAAAAGACTTCCGTATCAAACTAAATAAACCTCAAAACACAAAATTTCAGTTTCAATTTCAATTTGAAGCCCAGTAACTGTTGAGAACATTTACGTTCGACCGGCGCCAAATTACTGAAGTATTCTCGCTGTTTTTCTCTTTCCACAGATTGTCAGGTTGTCCCAGAGTCAAGCATTTAGCAAAATCACCCACCTCAAAAAAAAGTGCCTCACTCTACAGTCCCTCAAACAAGGGTTTCTCCGCTAGCAGCACAGAATCCGGCATCATTGGAACACGTAGTACCTCCAGGTAAGGAACGTTTTCTGCTGGAAACCAACGGCTGGATAAATTTGCCACTTTATGATCGACTACTTTGGAAACTCTTTCACTTTTTCTTGATTTTTTGTTTGTCTTCATAACTGGAGAAATGATGAAATCTGATTGGCTGAGAGCAGCATTACAATAGGATATTTCAGCTAAATGATTAGTGTAGCATGTATGTTATAATATGTTTATTGTTGCAGTCTTTAATTAACTGGAAATTGAGATGTTCTAAGGAAATCGGTGGTCCATCTTTTATGATCACGTTGAACCCTTAATCTCTGGATTTACTTCCATTCTCGTTGATAGGGCTTGTAAATTTGCAAATGAGAAATACAGATACAAATGCATTTACTGGCGTTTTGTTGTTAATTGCATAACTTGAGATCAAAGGGGAATCCTTAAAGCTGACGAAACGAGCGTTAGCCATGGTAAGGCGCATACGTACTGCGAGAAAGCCAACGGCCCAAGTACTTCCTTTCCAAATCGTTGCTGATTTAAAGATCCAAAAACGTTTGGTTATTGATTGAATTGCTGTTTATGTCACGTTGCTGTTCTTTTTCAGGCGAGTCGGCATCAAAGAAGAAAAGCCTGACAGTTCAAGACACAGGGGTAAATTATACGAGAAAAGTTTCTTAAAAAATTTTAAAACTAAAGCGTTAAATATTTTCTAGACATTGTTGGATAAAAAAAATGTGTGAATTTTGGAAACATTCGTACGATCAGCAACTTATTTCTTATTACAAAACCCATCAGTACATTTTAAGCCAACGAGTAATAAGATTAAAACAATCAGTTACGGAATAAATAAAACTGTCGGAGCGATCTGTGTCCATGATTAAAATTCAAAAAAAGGAGTTTAAAACAGAGCTAAGAAAGCTAGCTCTGTTTTAAATTCCTTTTTTAACCTTTAATAAGTTACGGCGTTGTTTCGAGAATACTTGTTTGTGTAGGTGACACTGGCACGAAGTAGGGGGTAGCTCACACTTGCATTATAAAAGGTCACGATCTTTCAAGCCAATAGCAGGAGAATCGTAGATGCTTCCCAATCGTAACGCATAGACCATGCAAGAACGCCGATCAAGGAAAGATAAAGTACCTTTCAGCAATATCTTGTACGTTTTCACTCCTCCTGCTCTCAACACTAAGGTATACCTTGCCAGCCCCCACTCCCCCCCCCCCCTACAAAAAAACCCGCTGCATCATCAGTTTCTCAGCACCATCGTCAAAAGAAATGTATAACGACCAGTAAGGAGATTTGATATTTTGAACACAGAGATGGAAAATAAGATTAAATCAACTTTAAAATTCTTTCATTTCAGTCGCCGACAAAGCTATTCAACACGTATCTCCATTCTCGTTCCCATGGCCTCTCGGTAGTGGATTTCCATCAGCATTTCTAAGCGAACTCAAGTCTTCCATCAACCACAATAACAATGGGGCAGTGTCCAGTGAACGACAGCGAATCATGGCATGGAATGTTGATGACGTAGCTAGTCACGTGCGCTTTCTAGGTTGTGCAGACCAAGCCAAAATTTTCATTGATCAGGTGAGAATTAACACGGTTTCTTTATTCCATGATATTTTTCCTTCTGCCGCAAATTCGCATAAGGATACGATTAATTCAGTTGCTTACCATAGGACACATAAGGCAGGACAGGACAGAAGTCATACTGTTTCGTTGCTTCTTGATGCGAGTTCAAAGTTTTACAATAAAAATCAAAGAAACACTACAAACAAATTATCTAGACGGACAGAAAAGGAAGAAAACATACACTTTTAGTGGGTAACGAGGCGAATCGAGACGACCAGGAAAGTGCATTAAAGGTCAAAAGAGTCTACAATTCTATCCTGCTAAGGAACAAAGAGAATATTTGAGTAATATCCAAGTTTAGAAAACAGCCCTAAGAAAATACTAGCCCTAAGAAAAATCGTGTTTCTATTAAACAATTAGATTATAAATCTACTGGAGTTCTATCACGAATGCCGTTCTCTGATTGGCTCCGCTACCCACTATCTATTCTGTGATAGAAACACGGTACATGTATGTTTTTTTATTTCTTAAACAGAACACTTTCGTAGGCATATTATCTTTATACTATACACCAACCTGGATCAAGAAGAAAATGAGAATTCTGATTGGTTCTCTAGACATTTTAAATTTTGCTTTGCGGTCAGATAAAATGAATGAATTGATAAATGATACAAAACATTTTTTTGTGATTTTGAGAATGTGATGCCAACAATCACATTGCTGTACATTATCAACTGACAAACCACGACATCGACTGGGACTCTGCTCAGTGCTTAACCTACACTTCTGAGTTCAAACTATTTTCAACGACTGACTCTGGAAAGCTGGCACACTAACCTAGAACAAACGCCTCTTAAAAGATGTCAACAACTACCGGCGCCTTACAAACGACTTATCCACGACGGAAACGAAACCGACAAACGGACTTCTAACAGACCGACTTAACAATACATGGACCAAAACCCGACCAATTTGACTAACAATAGACGGATCGAAGCCTACCAATGACTGATGACAAACTTTACATGAGTCTTTCAGCCAATACCATCATGGCTAAACTGACCAATAACGTTCAACGGACCAGACTTATAACATCATCGACTGACAAACACTATTCACTTGACTCTGAAGATGACTTCCACTCAGGTTGTCGAAACGTCAGTCACCAACAACAGTTCTTTTCAGAACTACCCTCACTCGGACGATCACACTATACGAACTAAACATTTTTTTCTGCTTTCTTGCAGCAAATTGATGGAGAAGCTTTCCTCTTACTCAAC
This sequence comes from Orbicella faveolata, assembly GCF_042242905.1. Taxonomy (NCBI): domain Eukaryota; kingdom Metazoa; phylum Cnidaria; class Anthozoa; order Scleractinia; family Merulinidae; genus Orbicella; species Orbicella faveolata. The sequence goes on from NW_028301552.1 coordinate 16,013,929, forward strand.
CAGAGTGACATCGTTAACATTCTCAAGATCAAGCTGGGGCCTGCTCTAAAGATCTACAACACCATCCCAAAATTTTGATATCAGGGTTTTTTTTTTAAACTCTACCAACGTATTAGACAATCCATTCGTCCCTGTCCCAGACGCTGTGAATAGCCGGGCACTTACGTATTCAATGGTCTACAAAGCCTAGGCAACATTGAAATAGATTAGCTGACAAAATATGACAATTTGTGATACATTTTAGGTTATATGATGCATGATGGTTGCCTCCTTTTCCTTTTGAGGTGGAACGTAGTGCAATAAAAGAATATATCAATAAACCTTGGCAAGGAAACGAACGTTTTTCGTCCCGCGCTTTTTCCCATCCACCTTGAGAGGGACTAGAAACAAAATATTTCAGTCACACTGATGACGTAACTCCTCGAGGATCCCAGAATTAGCTCTGATTGGTTGTTACTCAGAAAATTTTTCCCACTGTTTGGTGCGGTTTTAAACCAATCAAATCACTAGAAAGTGTTATGTCATCAGTACAGAAGTTTTCGGCTCGAATCTCGCGGGAGTTGAAAATTACGCGGGACGAGAGACTTCACACCTTTCTCAGTATGAAATAAAGATTGCATTTACAGAGTTTTAATTGCTGTAGACTAGGCTACCTCAAGGGAGATCTTTTCTTGGTTGCGTTTAATGCAATATTGTAAAGCAAGACATATATTTTAGAGATCAAATTCTGGTAGAACACTTTTGTAATGGCACATGCAAAGAATTGTGTTAAAGTTTTCTTAAACCCGTCAGAAGTCACTGCTGACCGAGTTACATGAGTAATGTATTAGCTGAAGGTCTCAATTAATAATTCATGAAGAGGTTTTGGCTGAAAGCTTTTTATAAAATCACTGAAAGCCGAAAAAGACTTGCTACTGACGTACTTACCATTCTTAGTTGCGTGTAACACTAAGGGTCTCTTACTTGTCATAAAGGCTACACTGATATTTGACCAATAAATCTTTCACGTAAACAATAAGATGGAAAATTATGCCTGTTTATGGACAGGTTTAAACTCAAATGGCGTTAACGTACGTTCCTACCCACCAAACCTTAATGGACACTGTAGTTTTCAAGAGACGACCTTTACTCGACAAGTCCATTTATTCAACTAACCGATAAAATGTTACACACCCAAGTTATGAAACTGATTTGCATTACTCACACACATTCCACACGCATACATTCACACGCTCGTTCCACAAACACTTTCAGGGGTGATTTAGGTACATTTGTCCTAACGTTTCCCTGAAAGATGAGTCAATATTTCTGGCGTCCCAATAGTAGCCAGTCCCTTCGAAACCATAATTATGCCCTAGCGTATGGCACTTTAAGACGAATGGACAGGAAAGGAGAGTGCCAAATAAGCCTCTGACTGTCGACTGGAAAGGTATCCCAAAATTGACCATTTTGGAAGTTTTCGGTCATCGAAACTTTTAGAAAGACCACATAAATACCATTCATTTTCACAAAGTTTCACAAAACGGTTCACTTCAATAAGACTTTACTTAAAAACAGGTATTAAATTAAGAACTTTAAGGAATTGCGCAGCAAGTTCCAAATGTTCACTATTCTAAAGTAAAAAGTCCTCTCGTCGCTAGCTGATGTGAAGAGGGGTCCGCCCGCTTATATTTATCTTGGCACAAATCTGGACCCGAGAAACTGGCAGATATCAAGGCTAAAGTACGGAGATTAGAGCTTTTATTTATCATATTTTCTTCGAGTGCACCCTGAAAGGCAATTTGACAGTTACAAATAGGGACTTGGTCGTGAACGCCCTAGGTGAGACTAGAATCCTTGATTTATACCCCCACGTGAGACGACGAACATCCCTGACCTTTTCATGTGGGAGTAGCCCCCGGGAAGTAGCCCCCGGGGAGTAGCCCCGGACACAACCAGGTCGAAACAACTGTCCACGGTTGCAGCTTGGCTTTTAGTTTGGAATCTATCATGTCGCGGTGGTGTTAACTTTTCCTCTGACATTTTAGATTTCAACTTTGCTTAATTGTAATTCTACCTCTAGGTTTGGCCGATCAGATCTATTACAGATCCTGCTCGGCAGCATTTTCGTTTGAGGTCCCTTGCCACATATGTATTTGGTAAAGTCAATTCTCATCGATGGTCGCTCATTTTTGTAATATTTTTTCTTTGACGAAAGAGCGAATAGCTCTGGGTTCCTCTATCTAGTCGCTTTATAAGCGAATAAACCAATCAATCAATCTTTATTTGTACTCACTCTTGCTAAAGGAAAAAATTACAATTTCAATGAGAATATTAAAAGTAAAAATTAGAGTACTAGCTGCCTGGAATAACCATAGGGCCTAGCGGAGCCAGGCAGCCAGTTAACATCACCAATGTTTTGCCTAGAGACGCCCCCCTCCCTCCAAGCTCCTTGGGTAACCCCATTTATATGTCGCTAAAGATCCGGCACCCTCTCCTGGGGTGCTTACCATTTACAAAACCCATCCGGTTGGAAATTTCAGGCATAAACGTTAAACAGTTGAATGCGACGTTGCGGGAGAGGGAATCACTATAAAGTATATCCACATCAGCTAGAGAGACTTAAAAGAGCAGAAAAATAGCATCACCTCAAATCACAGTCCATATTTTCTGAAGCTTCCCACATGGAATGGCGCGAACCATTTGATTTTCCAACTGGAAATTCCGGTTTTCCCATGTAAATGGTAAGTACCCCTGAAGTCCAATCCACTCCATATCCGGGAACTTTCAGGAGAAGTCAAAACTCCCGGATGCAGTCCCTCGTGTTCCCTCGCCATTTTAGCAGCCGTAGGTGCTCTTGATCGGAAATTTGAACATGTCAGGCTTGGGAAGGTATCCTCTGAACATCCCCTCACTTTCGGAGGCTTTTTCCAACTTCCAGCATGGAATGTCAAATTCTAACCAAAGACGCGATCGACTGGATTACGATGACAGGCGCTTTAATAGAGACCGTGATCGAGATTCGCGGCGAGACGATGACTTTCGTCGGGACAGTGGTGGTTCGAGAGGAAGGTCTTCCCGCGACAGGTTTTCACCCGAAGTAAGCTCTATCTATTTAAATTGCGGGGAAAGCAAACGTGAAATGGGTGGTTTAATGTTAATTGATCCGAAAGCACGTGTTACGGGAAAATCCGAAGCTTCCTTGTCTAACTTCACGCTGTAAAAGACCTTTCGACTGAGAATGACACGCTTTCTGCTAAAGCTTAAGCTTTATTTCACTTTCTTTGTTTGCATTTCTCGATATCCTTGAGGACAGCCCTCTTTGGCTCGCAGAATGTGTTAATCTTGAATATGTCTTTTGTCAACTAGGAGATAGAAAGAGTAAATGCGTTGCATCCGTGGCTGTTACACCTTTCTGTTACACTTTGCATGGTAAAACTCAACGATCATATAAGCTTAGTAGTTCACTGGTTCTCTTCAAACCGTCCTCGCTGAGTTCCAGACATGACTAAAAAGCTGTGACACAGCTGCAATATTGTACTGATTCTAGAAGTTAACTCAAGCTTATTTCACTCAGCGCTGTTGTTATTGAACTTCAGTTGAAAAACTCTACAACAAGTTGTGTCTGGATCACTTTTTGGATCGTTTGCAGGTCTACATTTGTACATTCAATCGGGCCACTGACCTGACAGTAGGCCAATCTTTACAGAGTCAAACCTTTCAAGCATTCTTTCTCGACACACTTTAATTTGCGCAGACATGTCATGTTTCTGCCAAACGTTTCCTGCCTACAATAGCTCTAATAAAGCTGAGTACGGCTTTAAAAAAATAGCCTCCTTAATACTACAAACTGTTTTGAGCTCTTGATCAGCAGTTCAACAGGACAGTTTGTTTACAGACTAATCCCCTTCCTATTTACAGCTGTCAGTATTCCGTGACGCCGTCACAAATGCCTAAAATTGGAAGTTAAAAACACAGAGACTGATCATTTAAAATACTGTGCAGGTGTCTGCAGAGTTTCTCATTTGTTGAGAATTGTCATGACGTGGTAGAGTTATCCAAGTGGGTAAATTAAAGTTGCCGTACACATTCTTATTATTTCATGAACCCACCAGCATGTCCATGGATATTGTCTTACTAGGTTACTGAATGATATTCAACTCTCCACTGTTTGTCTGCATAAATCCCATGTGTTTTAAAAGTGCAAATGTATTATCTATTGATGGTCAATGTAAGTGACATTACTCTACAATATGGTACATAAGGATGGAAAAGTTATCATAATTTGTTATTACTTTTGATATCCAAGATAAACGCATCTTGACGATTAAACTGTGGCATGGAATATATTACAGCTTGCAAAACACCTGTCTCTGCAGGTTTATGATAGATTCATGTGTATGTCAGGATTGTCATGTGTTAATGGCTTGGTTTCAAGTCAAAAGCTCTTAGGTTTGGTATGAGAAGCTCAGTTTTAGTTGTCTTATCCGGATTTCAATGAGATTTATTGTACAAAGCAAGAGACTGTATAATGCGTTTGTGCCTTCATGTTTCCAAATCCTGAGATGCATTTCTTGAAAGCTTCTAGCATTTTTTCTCCTGGACAAGTAGACGTAAGTGAACGACATAGGAGATAAACTGTTGCTTATACTGCAACAAAACCCAATTATGGCAACAGCATTTATGTATATATTCTTTACACCAGGAGGGATTTTGTGGATGTCTTTTGTATTTGTATATACTGTAATGGCACTGAGTCAGGCTTGTGTTCAACTGACTTGTCGTGTTTTTAAATGCAGAATTCATGCCATTCGATATGATGCTTATGGGTTTTTTTTCTTTCTTCATCAGGAAGGAAAATGGCAATATGAATAGTGCTTTTGTACTGATGCAATTCTTGCCTCTGTTTTGTCACTTTATATACAGCCTTCATACTCCTCATATCTAGATGACCAGCGACGGGGAAGTCAGTCAAATCTTGTCAGTTATCCTTTGGGACACCTGAACAACTCCAGGTCTAATGACAGAGGCAATAGCAGGAACGATAGAAATCGTAATCAAAGCAGGGACCGCTATCGCAACAACGATAATCGGTCGCAAGGCAACAGAGGCCCTTCTAATCAGGGACCTGGAATCCTGGGTGCTAAGCCTGGCGATCGCTCAGTGCCAGAGCTGCCATCAAATCCCTTGCAAGGTCTGGTGTAAATTATGTCATTGATTGATCAGTCAATCCATACTGCTGTGAGACTGAATTTTACTTTGCACTCGTTTATGTGGCATTGCCTAACAAGCTCTCCAAGTTCTCTTTAGTACTGTTTGTAGTCTACATGTCTTTTAAGTTTTATATGAGTTCTCTCTCCTCAACTGTGCTCTTCTCCAGTTTTTCCTCGTGTGCAACCTCGTAACTCTTTACATAACTCTGTTGTCTTGTCAAGTTGTTAAGTTCAGTGTGCCAGTTGTCTCAAAGTGCTTGTAATTTCCAGTACATGAGGCAACAGTCTGGTTGTCCCAGACAAGTAAATTTTCTTTTCAGACAAGTTACATTCTCTTCTCACTTGTCCAATGGCAAGAGGCTAGGCAAGTCTTCTGCTGTCCATTGAAAGACCTGAGCAAATGGGGAAATGTCCTGGGCAAGCAAAATTTGAAAGTTGCTTGGAATCAGAATTTTTCTTGTACCCTGTTATTAGATTTGTTTCTTATCTTTGGAGCAGTAACTGTACAGGTATTAACAATCCTACAGATCATTTTCACCCTTGGATGTTGCAAAGAATTCTTCTAGGGGTTGACCTCTTCAATAGGTTACCTGGTCAGAATGAACAAAACATTTTGATAGCAGACTTACATAGCAAGCTACCAAAAGGGCTGTTGTTAAGCTATGAACTAGCTGCAAGAGGCTAGGCAGTCATACATTGGTGTTATCCTTTGGTGATTTTTAAAGCTTGACGTACCACTAAGTCCTCTTCTGTATGATTGCCAGTCATAATATAGCCAACTGATGTCTGAAAATGGCAGTTCTGCATTACAACTATCATCTTTCAAGCCTTTCGTGTTTTGTTAGTCTCATTTTATAATGACAGAAGAAGGAGTAATAATATATTGTCCTTGTTCTGATGTTTTGCACTTGCTTATCTCCATCTTTTGTCATGTGTCTGTTGTTTTGTTGATAAAATAATGCTGCCCCTCTGCATTGAAGAATTTGAACTCAACACTGGAATGCATTAGTCCCTGACTCTTTTATTGTACATTTACTGTTACTATCTACATGTGCAATCACATTTTTTCAGCTGTGCCTGGTTATAAGAACATACATGTCACACTTGTGAATTTGAGTGTACTTATTCTGACTAGCAGGAGAAATTTAACCGGTGGAGATGAAGGGGTTAAGGTTTCCCCTGTATAGCTGCCAAGTGGGATAGCGCAAAGATTGGATATTGGCCTCCTTACAACAGTTTGCTTCATATCATGTACAATACACATGAATTTCTCTCACCAGATGCCATTCTTGACATTAATTTTACATTTTGTGGCAGGTATATGTGTTGTTGTGTACAATTTGGTTATTTATCTGAGTTCTGGAAATCCTGTTACATGTACCTTGTGCAAAAATGACCCTGGATTCTTTTTTCCATCTTAATCGACTGGACAAACTGTTAGACACAGACCTTTGAATTGCAGTCTGACATACATTCACACCGCATGTCAGCAAGCAACCAGCTTGGGCTTTGTTTGACGACTCGTAGGAACAAACACATGTAGCTGCTTAGAGGATAAACTTTAAACCAAAGAAGAACACAATGATTTCTTCTTTACTCTAAATGAACTGTAGTAGACATTCCCCTTCTTCCTGTGGTGCCAAAACCACAAATGGAATATCCCCAGTGACACTTAACAGTATGTTTTGTAAAGTGCACAATTAAGCATTAACATGTTTGTGTAAATGTTTGGTGTGAAAACCTGGATTTCCTTGTAACAAAGTCCATTGACTCAATGTAACAAAGTCTTGTGATCACAAGAAAAGAGGGACTTTTGCAGTAATGACCGCTGGCTGCCAGAAATCCTCAATGTTTAAAATGCCAAGAGACAAACCAAACAAGGCACGTGATAGCATGGAATGGAGCTAACCATCAATGTACTTGGAGCACTGTAAATTTAAATGATTCTGTAACAACTCTTTGGGTACATGTAGGCCAAAGCCTCCCCACAGTCTCTTAGTGATAGCAATCGAACCGCATCTGCACACCATCCAGTTTAACTTTGACACAGTGGAGACACTCTTGTAATAGTATTCTTTGGAATATCCAGTGTAGTGACCTGACAAAACAATCTAAGTTTTGAGCAAACTGTTTGTGAAATGTGCACAATGTAATAATATCATTCATTAAGTACTTAATGACTCGCCACGCAGAAGAAAAGAGGAAGGTTTGTTTCCCAGATCCCTCAGTGTTCCCAGTGGAGATCAAAGAGATCATGGAAGCTTGGCAAAAAAACAAAACCTGGCATTTTCTTGAAGCAGACGAAATTTTGGTTTCTACAGTTCTTTCATGCAGGGCCATGATTTACAGCTCACACAGATTTATAGCAGTCTCCATTGCAAGTCTAAAAATGTAGCTTGTAGTCTTTTACGTATTGTATGTATTATGCAGTTCTTCTGTAGTGCAAGTTCCTGTTTGATCACAAGGCTTTTTACATGATGTTGTTGGATGCAGGATAGTTATTTGTCAAATGTTGTAAAAGCAGAATGCAAAGCAGATACACACAACTGAAACTAAGCCTCGAACAAAATGCACATTGGTTCTGGTGTTGCATCCGATTGGTTGTATCTAGGAGGTCCAAGTTTCTTTTCATTCAGTCACAGAGAAATCAAACTAAAACAGTAGCTGTTCATGATTGTACCCTACACATATCTCACACTCCCTAAATGTGTCACAATTTTTAATCAACATCGTTTGTCGTTACATCACACCTCATCACCTTTCTTACTATATATGATTGTACAGCAGAATATTTTCTATCCCTGATGATGCAATGGATCAGCCAAAGCCTGGAACATTGGCTTAACTATAAACGGTGCTTAAATGCCAATCAATGAAATATGCTACAGAAGGACAACAATTAATGCTTACTTGTTGTCAATTTGTTAAAGGAGAAGTTCACTCCAAAAAACATATTTTTTTTGCCAATGCAAATAAAAACCATGCACTATGTTTAGCCACTCACCAAAGTTTCAGTCTCTAAAGTGCAGGTTTTCCTCATGAAATTCGTCTCCAAATAAGCCTAAAATTTTACAGCGTTGCGGCCATTGGAACAGTACTCAGCACCCAGGCTGCATTTTTGTGATGTCATTCTGTCCAAGGGACAAGCCTTTTAACTACCACTCTGCATTATGGCTGCTCTTGAGCTGGCTGTATTATTTCAAGTCAAACATGCTCCAAACCCCAAAAATTATACCAGTGAAGATAGTGAAGAGGATAAAAAAGTACATTTTGCTGACCTTTTGAAGGATGCCAAGTCAGTTGCAGGTTTTTCTGCATCCTGCCAATTTCAAGTTGGACGGAATGACGTCACATAAACACAGCTTGGCTGCCAAGTACGGTTTCAAAATGGTGGCATCCAAAGTCATAGTTCAGGCTTATTTTGATATGAATTTCTTCAGGCTAGCAGGCACTTTAGAGGCTGAAATTTTGGTGAGTGGAAAAACAAAATGTTTCCTTGCTATAGGTTGAGACAAAAAAGGAAGCTTCTTGGAGTGACCTCCTTTAAATTTTATTGTAATATTTATAAGTGCAGGTCTTCAAAGCAGAGGTACAAGTTAAAAAAGATGTTGTGTAAGATTTAAGTTTTTTTTGTGCAAGCAAATATTCGACCACTGAGTAAGTATCATCCAGGTGTTGAGTTCAAATTCTTCTTGGTAGAGTAACACTACTCAATACTAATCGTGAGTTAAGTGCTGTTGTTGTTTCTATAGTTTCCTTGTTCTTCTGACCTTCATGTTTGTCTTTCACTAAATTAACAGCTTGGAATTGCTTCTTGCGCTCAAAAACTATTTGTTTGCTGTGTTAATCTTTTTGTTATGTTTTCACTGAGAAGCTAACTTTGCATTATGCATTATGCAGGATTGGGTGTGTCAGGAACAGGTGGCCTGGGGTCTGGTTTGACAGCGCAGTTAGCCCAACAACAACAGCAGCTTATGGCAATGGTGCAGACGCAGTCCTTACTAGCAGCCATGCAGGCACAGGCTAACGCAAATGCTCAAGCACAAGTGCAGGCTCAAGCACGGGCTAAACAGGTCATGCCCTCTCCTCTAGGAGGACTACTCCCCACACCTCTGATACCAAGGACTGGTGGAAGAGACATGCAGCGGCAAAATCGCAAAAGGAGGAATGATGGATGGGGTGGGGGAGGTAACTATGGAAACAAAAGAGAGAGATTTGATCGTAACCGTGGGCAACAGGGTAACAACCGGTTTGGACAAAACCAACAGAACAGAGGTAGGCAAGGTGGAGGGGGAGCACAGAGCCAGCAGGCCAAGAAGGCAGTAACGCCTGATGTGAAGGAAACCACAAAGGATGAAGATGCAGAGGAAGAGATTCAGGAGGAAGAGGAAGCAGATAAAGAAGGTTAACATTTCATCACTTTTTCTACTTGGGTGTTATTTTGGCAGTTGGGACACACTTCAGTGGCCAATGCCAATGTGGAGAGGTGATCATTGTCGAGAGGTGACCGTTAGTGGAGGTTCAACTGTAAATGCAAAGGATGATATGTGTTACAGTTGTGTCTTCCAGATTGTTTTCCTTTTTTGTTTTAATTATGTGCTTAATGATATCTTTTAGTAGATGAGGACACAGAGGAGCCAGACGCATCTCAAGAAGATGACAAACAAGATCAAGAGCATGTTGACATAACCCCTCCAGAAGAAAACAGTCAGCCAGATCTTCCAAAGTCTGTCAATTTCATTGGAGAAGACGTCGATTCTTTGATGATCTCTCTTTTTGACAGGAAAAGGTCCAAGTACATTTGTCAAGAATGCAAGATCATCTGTAACTTACCGATGGTAAGGGTTTTCTTAAATAGCTATACTTACAGAAACGTGTACCTAGTATTTAACACCCATACTTGGATTTTGAGGGGAAAATTGTTTTGCTTACCTCAGAGAAGTACTTTAACTGTTAGTGAAGACTCATTGCATACATGATTTTTTCTTGTACACAGAGTTTTCACAAACATCTCTTTGGTAAAAGACATGCCAGGACTGTTTTGGAAAATCAGGGAAAAGAGTTTGATCCAAATGAGTTCAAGAATTTCACTCAGGTATGATACAATAGTAGCTGGTAAAGAGATATTAAGTTTTGATTGCTTTATTGTGTTGAATAAGAATTCCTTTTGCTAAGATTCTCTTTTAAGCACCTCAATCTTGAAAACTCTGTCATTACTAATGTCTATGATACTTTATGGTATCTTCCATAGTGAAAGTTAATCTTTTTAGAGTTAAATGATATATGTGACCAATCAGTTTAATGCAATCATCATCATCATCATCATCATTATCATGATCATGTCCATTTTCCTACAAGGGAAATAGGGCCTTGCGTTCTTGCTCGCCAAACTTGTTGGTTCTTAGCACATGCATCAGCATCCAGCCAGACTTTGAATCCAAACTCCCCCCTGTCCATCTCCACAGTTGGTCTCCCAAGTTTCCTTAGGCCTGCCCCTCCTACGTCTTCCTTCTGGGGTCCAAGTTAGCCCTACTTTTGTTTAACCTTTTTTTTTTTTTTTCAGTTTAATACAATAGGTATCAAATTTTACATGCATGTAGGAATTAAAAAAGAACATGTTTTCACTCTTTTGCTGTTCTTCCAGGGAAGTACACCTGCAGAGAAGTCCGAGCCGGAGGATGCAGGAACTGGTGCTGAATTGGATGAAAGAGAGAAGGCCAGTGATGCAGATGTGTTCAGCCCAGCTACTGTACAGTCACCAGATGTTGAAACAAATCTAGACTTCGTCAAGTACACATGTGATACAAGAAAGACGGCTATGAAAGATGGCAATATCATCACTATCTCATCAGTCACACAGGCACGAGTCAGGATTGATGGTTTTACAAGCGGGAGGAACATGTTAGGTAAAAAGTTATTCATTTTGCTTCACGTAGCTGATAGGTCAACTGAAGAGGAATTTAAATTGCCTTGATTTTTTTTGTGTGTGTGTGGAGGCTATCCCTTCTGCAGTAAGCAATGTTTTGTTTGTTGTCCTTTCAATACCTTGCAATTTACATACGCCCTGATATGCCATACTTGCCTGCCTTTGCAAAATAGTGTTATTTCTGATTCATGTGAAGGTGGCTCAAAAGTGATTGGCATATTTGTTTGAATGGTTCAGCATTGTTCTCCTTTCCTAACAGGTTGTGAGTTTGTCAAAGCAGTGTCGGGATTTAACTGCCGCCTTTGCAAGACATTTATACGCTGTGGAAATGATGTGATAAGTCATATTAAAGGCAAAAAACATCAGAAGAATTATCAGGTATGTAGATCTGAGTTTGAATTAAGATTTACTGTAGTTATGGCTGTTGTGGCATGGTTTTATTTTAACTCCTACAGAAAGTCATAATCTTGTAACAGTCTTTTTGTCCAATAGCTGTTACAGAGACCACAAGGCAAAAGGATCAACACTTCCAATCAACACAATGGAGAATGACCCAGTCATCCTCTTTGTATATTAAACCAATGAGAACTTCCTGAAGCCTAACCTAGTTTCTATAGCACTAAGAAACTAGGAGTAAGTTCTTCCCCTAGGGTGGGTTGCTAGTCGACCGCAGGGTTACTCCTCGAGTTGTAAATCCGTGGTACTCAATTATACACCTAAGTTGAGGGAGGCATGGACCTGGCCCCAAAGCATAGGGGGAAACTCCCTAATATGGACTATATAAGTATGTGCTGCCCTAAAAGGTATGGTTATTGAGCGATTTTATCTGAAAAGGGGTGTAGACATTTTTGGTCTGAAGTAAAGTATGTTTTTCACTCTGGCTTGGTATTGGAAACTATTTTTTTCCACATCAGCATTAGCAACCCTTCTCAAATGTTTATGCAAATGGAAGTCATTTCTGGCTAGCTGCAGTCATATATTAGAGCAGTGTACTAATTTTGGCTCAGGTCTGAAGCAGCAGGGCTGTTCTGAAGCCTTGATCTTCACACCTGTAACAAACTTGTTACTTTATGGGTGAAATGTACCAACTGCAGGCAAGTTCATGCGTACCATCAAGGGGTCATGAAGCATGCTTGGCCGTAACAGGTGCTGTGGGTTACGGCGCTCATTGACAGCCCTGAACAGGGTATGGAAAATCACAGATTTTTGTCTGAGATAGGGTACAGGTTTCAAAGTTCACACCAAACACCCTCACCAAAAACTTTGGGGAGCACATGGTGTACTTTGGGGAGTACATGGGCAGGGCTCAAATCCAGACCTTAGTATGCTAACCCAATATACCTTTCTAATACTAATTTGTAGTTTGTGACCATTTTATTGTTCAAGACATACGTCCAGGAGCACCCACAGTATGAAGAACATCAGTTAGCTCGAAATAAAGAGTTAGAGGTAGTGTTGGAGCCGAAAGAAGGAGAGGAGGTGGTGTTATATGAAGTACTCGATAAAGACATCAAAGCATCAGCTTCAAAGCAGAAAATTCATCGCAAGGACTCGCAAACTGATGAACCAACAGAGGTGGGCAGTGCAAGATTTCTTTGATTGTTCATTTCATGTTGCATTGATGTCCATGTACATACTGTTAGTTCTTTATTTTTGAGTGGTCAATTTTAATTTCCCCTAAAAAAGAAACATCTGGCAATTGACATGATGGGAATTTAAAACGTAAGAAAAGAGTGTCAAATTCCTTTAGGTCACTTTTACTGGGCCTTCTGTTGAACTGTGTAAAAGCAGTTTTTCAAGGTCATCAAAAATAGCTGGCTGCCACTGAGCCAAAATCATCAAGTGCTTGGTGATCTCAGCCAGCTACTCTGTCTGGTAGTTCTTCCAATTCTTTTATAAACATTGCAAAATTAGCCTCCTAATCTAACAAACAAACAAAACTACCTGATTGAAAACTTTGTGACAACCTTGCTCTTGGTTTGTTGTCATTTGAAATTGTCACACTTGGTGATTTTACGAGCTGAAGTAAATGTTAGAACCACCTATGTTAAACTGGAGATTTTACCAGTGTGTTTTACTTAAAAGTGAAGCCTTGGAGCCTATGGCTCATAACTGCTGGAGCTTATCCCGGTTTCTGTAGCATGAAGCGGCTAGGAGTATTTCTACTCCCCCTGGACGGGATGCTAGTCCATCGCAGGTCACTCCCCTGCAATTTGTTAGGTTTCCCCAACAATTTGCCAGTACTCATTTTTACTCTCGGGTGGAGAGAGGCACTGAAAGTTAAATGTCTTGCCCAAGAACACAACAGTGTCCCCAGCCAGGGCTCGAACCCAGACCGCTCACTCTGGAGTCAAGCACATTAACCATGAGGCCACCGTGCCTCCACTCAAGGTTATGTTCAAAGTGATTCAACAGCATGCAAACTAACAGTTTTATGAAGGCATTAGAATTGGCTACATTAGTGTAGATGCATTTTTTCCAGTATCACATGACTTCAGAAATGAAACAAGGAAAGCTAATACATGTAGTCTCAATGGAATTGCCCATGAAAATAGTAGCAGTGCATTAGTCTTTGCCACAAAAATGATGATCCTGTAAGCTAAGGAGAGGGTCATATAGGGCGGGTCTCTGGCACAGTTCACGAACCAAAAAAATTGCGGATAACGCATCACGGATATCAAAATTTCATTTTCTCGAATCACGAAAGTAAGCAAGTAATGTACTCTTTTTAATAACCTGCTCTTGCACTAGAGTGTTTAAAGAAAGCAAAATCATTTAAGGCCAAGGCTCCATATTGCAAATCACATACCTAAATCACATGCGACAGACGACTCTAACCATTCAGAGGACTCACATCACAAAATCATGTAGAATAGAGTGGTGAAATCACGAATATTGGTTAATAATTCAAGTTCTTCACAGGTCACGCAAAACCTTCAGGTCACAGATCACAAAGAATAATTTCTTTAATTCACATTTCACAGGAAATAAAGTCAGCCAATCATGCATCACGAAAATACCCCTGTGCCACTCTCCAAGCAATAGCATGTAATAAAATTCAGTACAATGATTTTGTGCTTGGCACCTGAGCATTCAAAAAATGAAATTAACTCCCCTTGCAGCCATATTTATTGGACACACCTATTTTTCAAGGGGGGTGGCTAGCTGGTACCTCGGGGTTGCAGAGTCAATGGGGCATGCCCTTAAAATGTTGCAATTTGAGAATTGGGACTACTACCCAGAAATGCTATCAATGCAACAAAGTAGAAATTACAATGAGGTACCTGTCCCGAGTGTTTGCCTTTACTTCTGCCATAATGTTGACAATCTTTTTCACTTTTTATCTTGTGTTTCTCCAAAAGGGATCCAGCCAAGCCTGGCTAGCCACCCAATCTACCCCTGTCTTTTTGCAATAATTTTTTGTAGACCAGCAAAACCTGTGTTTTGTTCAATGTTTCATTTCATTTTTATTTGAGTTTTTTGGGTTTGTTTATGTTACTTTCTCTTTTGACGACTACTCACTTAGCAGCGTATCATAATTATTTAAGATGTGAACACCCTGTACATTGTTGTGTGTGTTTTACATTGTAATCTTGCATGAATTATTGCAAGTTTGTCATCTCATTAAAGTCTAAACTCCAAACATTGTTAACAGGTACAGATAACAAAGTTTGTGGTGGCACCCGAAGGCACTGATGAGGCAGCCCAGATGACGTGTGAAGCAGCTGATTTAGATGTAAGCATGGAAAATATGGAACACTTGAATGATGACTCCCTTGTGACAGAGAGCGGTGATGAACAACGAGATACAACCATGACACCAGAGGAGGAGGAAGAACTTTTATCTGACCATGCAGAGCAGGCTGGCATTGGAGAATATTCAGGAAATGACCTATCACTGTCAATAATGGCACCACAACTTGATGTAAGTGCAAGCAGAAATGCTGCTTGTCAAAAATTATTTTCTTGAGGATTTTTGCAACTTGCAGCATTGGAAGTAATCAGAATCTAAAGCTTGTAGAGTAAATTGTATGACAAATACACAAGTGAAATTATGACAGTCATTCATCATCCACTTGTTTGCCGCTCAACAGCAGTGACTGAGGCAAGCATCCAGTTGATTTTATACATGCTAAAAGAACCGACAAGTTACATTTGTTTTCAGTGAAAAGACAATGATAACCCCAAGTTGTTAAAAACAGTAATAATGTTTTCATTCTCTATTTTGATCTCTTGATCATTTTTGGTCAAGAATGAAGACACGGATGCTTATTTCAAAAATGCCCTTTCACAGGAGACAGAAGATTTCATTCCACTGACAGTTAATGAACCTGTGAAGAGTGAAGAGCCAGAGGCGCCAGAGGAGCCAAAGATACCACTCTCCATCACCCCCCAACTTGGCACCAGCGAGGACAACGAGAAAGAAGAGCTACAAGAATCAGAGACACCAAGCAGTTCACAGGAAGAGATAGAAGCTACACCTCCCAAAGAAAACACCCCGACTAGTGGTGGCAGACGAGGGAGGAAGAATCAAACTAGGGGAGGAGCTGGTAGGGGAGGTGTAGCTCGGGGAAGAGGGCGAGGCCGAGGATCAAGGAGGAGTGCAAGAAGTGCTGCAGGCCCAGGAAAAGCTAAAGTGAAAAAGGAGAAAGCAGAAGAGGTTGCCAACAATGATGATTTGAACTTGATGGAGGGCTTTGAGGTTATAGATGAGATTGGTGATGGAGAAGATTAGAAACAAGGCCATAGACTTATGTGTAGACATTGCTAATAACTAGCACTCTTACCATAAGGATCCCTTTTTTGTGACGTTTCTATTTTATCTTGAAAGTCTTTGCTAGAGGGCAAAGTATAGAAATGTTTTAACTGTTCTTTGGTTGTTTGGATGAGTCAAACTTGTAAACATTATTAAAATTATGTAAAGGTTAGTTTTCAAGAAAGGGTAGCTCCTTTTTGATATACAAATGAGTACTTAATGAGTTCATTTCTTCCTCTTTACATTCTTCTCTTTGTATATTTATTGTTTAACATAAACATGATTAGTACAGTCCTGAACTGTTTTGTTGTGGTTTGTTTACGTTACCTCTGAACATCCTTAGCCACATCAGGCATTTTTTAAACTCGTGAATCCATGTTATTGGTTAAATCAAAGTGCTCTATGGCTTACTGTAACCTGTAAATTTCACAGTGAATACAATGAGCAAAATTAATAATAATTTTTTGATTCTCCAGACATAATGCCCACAGCAGAAAGGTTATTTTAAAGACTGTCTACCATTGTAGTAATACAATGTTGAAAGGTAAAAGCTAACCTTTAAACGACCTTTTTGTAGTCTCCTTCGCAGCATGTACATCACTGTTGCTTTATGTGTGCCAGATGAAAACTTTCCCGACCCACAAAATAATGAACCAGAAATTTTAACACTCAATCTTCTTTGCTCGCAAATTGCCACTCGGGCGGGGAGAGATGAAGGACAACTGTTTTTACAAGCTAAATTAATTTTAGTTATTTGAACTAACAGTTAGAAGCTGCCATTGACACTTACCCTGATTGACAAATTAACTAGACAATTTAGGAGCTATTTAATTTGAGTTATTTGAGCTAACTAACATTTTTAACGTAGCACTTACGTTGTCCTAGAGATGTGCCTGCAAAACAGCCAAGTTGCAAAGAGTCAATAGATGATCAACCAATCCCTCATTAGCATAATCTGATCCAACCACTGCAACCCATAACTTCCTTATGCAATTTTCACGGCTTTAAAATAGGGGTCACTGAGCTCGTTTTTGAGTTGTAAACACTCAAAGCTAAAATTATTATTAAGGGTGTTTGTAAGAGTTGTTCTAATGCTATGAAGACCTGTGATATAAATAGGTTCACCACATCTTTACCTTTAATATCAGAAAACAAATGAAAAATACACAGTTAACATGAGCAATTGAAGGTTGAACTTTTTACTTCAAAACAAGAAGTACAACATGAAATTTTACAGTGTTTGTTCTCTCAGCAATCAGCTTATTTCATTTACAACCTTGTTCACAGAGTAATCAGACAACTATGACACGACCTTTCAGTCCCAAGTTCAGCTAACTGGACTGATCATTTGAACACGGTTTTGACAGTACTGAGGCCATAATCTGAACCCAATTTCTGTAGTTGGTCAGAGTTCTGCACATGGGAACCCCACTCTACCAAGAGTACTGACTTAGGGCATCCTATCCAATCTCTTAGCCTGCAGACCCAAACAGATTTCCTGACGTGTGAGACGACAGCCTGAAATCTGTCCAAGTTCCAAGGATATATATATCTTTGACAGTGTTTCAAATAACCAGCCATAAATTCTTCTCTCTGCCATCCTTGTGAATCATTCTAAACTTTTTTATACGTTCTAAGAATCTGTAAAATGTGGTACAGAAAAGGATGACGATTTTCTTTATCTTTATTTATATGTGCATGCCTGCTTCACTTACAGGGAAATAAAATGGTTGATCACTTGGGACCTAAACGTTTAAATGTGTTCTTTGCCACAGAATGGACAAATTAGCCAGCTAAACTAAACCACAGCGTGAGTTCAAGCTACACTTGTGGTTTAGCCTAGCTGTGATATATGTTTCTCTTCTAATACAAACAAAAATGTAACGTGAAAGTTTTCAAACCAAAAAACCCTCCCTGGGAGGAGTATGGATATTTTCTGGAACAACACATTTTAATGTCGGAACTTCACTCTTTCTCATGTTTGCTTTTATAAGCCTAAGTAATATATTTATTATTGGAGGAGGCTAGATTGCTGCAATGTTATTGCAAACAAAATGGTCTTACTATTATTTCATGAATCCACAAAAGAAAAGATAGTAAACAAAAGAAAGTAAGAATGCACAGGTGGCCAAAACTGGGGAAGATTAAAAGATTTCTATAAAGCTGAGAGAGCAAACAAGTTTGATCTTTGTTTTCCTTTGATAAATGTTCCTATCCATAATCTGAGACATGGGAAAATGAAACTGGATCGAAACATTTCAAATGATTTAAACACAAAAATAAATTAAAATGGACATAGTAAGAGTGAGGCAGTACAAATAAAGAAAACTGAAGACGAGTTGCAAAAAACAAGGTTTATATTACTAATAAAGAATCCTGTGTCTGCTCTTTGCAACCTAGCCCCTGAGGAATTAAGCTTGTGATAGTAAATCACATGACCATTTCCTCACAACAAGTTGATTATTTTCACATAACACTATTTGACAGACAATTTACAAATCATACATTGTTTTTACAACATCCACTTGTCTTTGTAAAAATATATTTACAAAATAATATTATAGTTGGCCATTAGCCATAAATTCATTTTGTTTCCTACTGGCTAAAGCTCTGTGGTGAAAAGACTGCAGGCAGTCAGCAAGCAGTCTCTCTTGCTTAAGAATCTGTGACCAATGATGCAAAACAAGTGAACGTGTGGGCGTGACATATGAGCGGCAAGCACTACTTGGGGTTCAGGGCTTTGCATATCACGCTCACATGCACGACTGCTCACTTGTCTTGTGTTCTTCCCCACAGATTTTCGAGCAAAAGGGAGACTGCTTGCAGTCTCTGTGGTGAATATATCTTTTTTCTTTCTTGTATCAAACAAAGAAATAACACATTTGGACATCTTGTGCATCATAAATGTAGGTGCTGGCAAGTGTCGTGTAAACTTTACAACCCTCACACTCTGTAACAACCAAACTTTTCTTGGAAAGCCCAAGCTCCTGACCCCCTAAAATGTATGTATGTAGATAACAACAATAGATGAGGGACAGCATAGTCTCTCTTGTTCCATCAGGTGGAGAGCTGGGAATCTAGAATCACAAAAATCATGATTGGAGAAATGGAGAAACCCACAACACCTCCCTGCTTGCTATTTTTGCATTTATGAGATACAAGAAAAGATGTCAAGTAATGAAAGGAATTTGCATCTTTGTTCATACACTTTTAACTTATCAAGTCAAGAGCTTGGAGTACCTATTGTCTTGTTATTGGTTGGGAAACATTGCAAGATGGGAATCAACAGATGTTTATGTAACTACATGTTACATCCCTACTTTGAATCTAATAGTGAAAGGACAAAATAATTAATACTGTTAGAAACAGCATTTTCATCCACAAAGGTATATCAATTTTGCACCACTTACTACCTGGCATAGATGTCTATTGGGTCAACCACTGGCCAGGGGTAAGAACATAAAACTACTTGTCCTTAATGGTGTGACAGACACACGGGTCACAGTCAAATAAGTGAGCAAGACGTGTCATATCTCAACCAGTAGTAGTACTGGGAAATATACATACAGCACCCCAGTTTCAAGTCTATTTCATTACCCTTGAGCTGGAAAGAAAGTGTAAATGACAAACCCTGATGTCAAGTCTTGATTCTGAAAAGTTATGATATAAACGGTGATAACTTCTTTATAAAAAAATTTCTGTTTGATGGTCACCTTGAAACTGTTTTTATTTGAGGTCACCTTTAAATTAAATTGTAGGTTAGGTAACAGGTTTTCAGCATGTTGAATGGTTTTTTTTTTTTTTGCAGGGGAGGGGGGGGGGTAGTATTCAACAGCCTGTAAGCTTATTTTCACTTTGACAAAATAAGAACTGTGACTTGCACACACCAAGGGAGTTTTAGTTAGACTTGTAAGGTGCCACTCTTTACCTCAATTAGTTACATCAAGGGCGTAGCTAGGGGGGTCCCAGGGTGCCTGTGAGCCCCCCTTTTGTAACCCTTTTTGAGCAAACAACCTACAACAGGTGGCGCAAATGCCATGATGATACCTTGGCCATGGTGAGTACCCTCACTTTGATACAGTGTGACCCCCTTTTTATAAAAATCCTGGCTACGCCCCTGTGCATGATTAATCCAGTGCAACATCCTGGTCACAATCTACAGGTAGTCAGGCCAGGTAGCAAGTGTATGTACATAACATTATTCCCAATCCAAAAACAGCCTGTGTACGCTATCATTTTTAATTTTCATGGCTAAAAGCCAATAAAAGTCAACATAAATAAATAAAATAATGGCATTGAGTTGCTGTTTATTTTACCATGCGTATTACACGAATTGTCTTATTGAAAAATTCCACAATGAAAGTACTACTGTTAATTTACTTTGACACGGTTTTTACACAAGGAATTCACTCACAAAATAGACAGTACTTAATGTGACATGATCCACAAGAACTTCATTTGTAGAATAGATTTTTGTTGATAAAACATTTGCTCATCTGAGCCACAGTTTCAGCCTAAGTGCGTCAACTCCATTAAGGTAGTACCTAAACAACCTTTTATCTCGAACAAACCCCAGGTTTTCATAGAGTCGAAGAGCTGCTGTGTTGCTCACTTCAGTCTCAAGAACAACCTGCAAATTAAGTAACATGACATGCCTTATCTGTGATATGAACTACAATGTCGACATACAATTTTTCCTTACTGAACTTCACACATTTCTTATAGTACTAATCGGGTGAGTTTCATCTAATGGTCAGACAATATGCATTTATTGATCATTTTCTAAATTCTCTTTACCTTAATGTTTGATCAGGTATTTATATCAGTGAAAGGGAGAATTTACATGCTTATAGTACACCACTATACCAACTGGGCTCAGATATACATACTTTTGGTGTTGAATTCTTATACAGATTGAAATAGACTGTGAGTAGTCCATTCCTTTTCCTGGCATGCAAGATGTTAAGTTACTAGCATGCACCTGTCCCCATTCCCTCCTCATTTCTTTCCCTAATTTGCATAATGTTGACTAAGTTCCGCACGCACAAGATTTCAGGAACAAAAACCGACTACTCCTAGTCTAATACAAAAATGTTCTCCTTCTTGAAAGAATAATAATACTCTCATTAACACGAGTACTCTCCTGGGACACCTTGCTGTATCTTTGTAAAACAAGGATAATGAGTGGAAATCTTACCTCATCACAGCTGTCCTCAATCATTGCCTTGATGGCCCTTACCACAAGATTTGAACCTAAAAAAAAAAATGAGACGTTAGGATGAGGCTGTCCTGTAACAGTACCCTGTTGTTTTACATGCATTGGTCAAACAATATGTCATTGATTATATGTCTCTTCATGACATCCCACTCTTGGGTTAGTGCCTGAAAGCTAGGAACTTACAGAAACTTAAACCTTCAACCATAGACTAAAGTACATGTAGCTGGAATGCTTTCCAATGCAAATTAATACAGATACCAATGTAACTGCAGTCTGTTATATTAGGTATTTTGTAGCAAGGCACAGCTCACCTATTTTATGTCGTCTGTATTCTTTCTCAACAGCTAACATTGCTATGTATCCTCTGCGAATCATGTTCTTGTGCATGTCAAGCTTGCACACGACAGCACCAACACACCTCTTGCCATCCATGGCCTGGAGAGACACCATGCATGCATTACTTATTACCTAAACACAGGTTGTACTGGTATTTTCAGCTCTGCATCCCTTCCCTTCCAAACCTCTCTTTTGGAAATTAGGCTATCTCTGCTGAGGTTATGTTTATGTTGTGATTAGGATTTATATATCTTACATTTCTATTTTTCAAACCCTTATAGTTCCCTTCTGAGAGCTAAATTATTGAATACTGCAGAATCGAAGAGTGAAATCAAAAGCGAACAGGAAACATCACAAATCTTACCTGTCACCCCAAATTCATTTCATTACCATAATTCAAGGAAACAACAGGATAACAGAAAACAATAAGCAAGGCATTTTGCAGACATCACTTTTCCACATGAAACGAGGAAAAAGTAGGTCAGACATCTGCACACAGGGTCAGTAAAATAAATTATCATATGACTTGTGTTTGTAGCCAATGTAACGCACACTCTGATAGGCTAACTCTAGGGCATTGTTCTCCCGTAATGCTCACCAACTGATTACGCACTGGCTTGCAAAAAGATCACAACAAACCATAAGATAAACAACTCATTAACTTTGAATGTTTGGTCTTAACAGGAAATGTCTCCCTTGTGAACTTGTCTCCCACCTTTTTGGTGGAGTACAAGATCCACAATGCACCTGGAGCAGTGATTAGCCACAAATATTTTCAGTATAATTATTTTCCACAAACAATTTTAACAAACTTCCTGGTGTAATTTTCTATCATTTATGTCATTACACATTTCCTCAATTTCCCCTCAACTTACCAAAAAGCACAGCTTGGGCCAGTTATGAATGAAATAACGATAGGTGTAGATGGAGTATGGTTCCGAAAGGTCCTTCGTTATAAGGGCCATGATAGCCTCCATTTGAAGTTCAGACTCATAACCAACGTAAGTTAAATTTATACTTTTTTCAGAAGTATCTGAAGTTCCAGCCTGTTCGGAAGATTCTTTTTTCTCGGGAGTTGACATGTTCGTCGTTGAAGGGTCACAGTTTGACTGATCGGAGTGACCTAAGGTTACATGGTTCTCGCTTGCCGATGTGCCTGGACATGATTGAGTGCGGATCGTGACGCCGTTTAGATCTGTAACCTTCTTGGCACTGTAAGTTTTTTGTCCCTGATCAGGATCGTGAATTTCTCCTTTTGCGTCGCAAGAAGTCGAAAGCTCGCCGTTAACAACGACGTTCCTATCTTGCGATGTCAAAACTGATGTTTCGTTCCCACTCTCCGCGGGTGCTGACTCCATTGCATAGAGCTAAACTAATAATAAATATTTAAAATCTAGGTGGGAGACCTCTATGCCCTCTGAGCGCCAATGTTTAAGAAAAAATCTCACCACCGAGTAAAACGCGATGACATCGTGACAAGGTTCAGAACAGGAACCGCCGCCATATTGAACTCACTAGTCTGGCAAAGTGTGATGGGTAACGCAGTCTCGGTAGGGACCAGTCTTACTCGGACGATTTTTTAAAACGCAACATGGCGGGCAGCGAGGATGGGAACCCATCTGACGAAGACAGCGAATGGTCTGATTTTAGTGGCAATAGCGCAAAAACAAATATTTTCGACGACGTGACTTTTGGTCTCAGATCTCTGGATCCTGTTGGTGTCATCAATACTCTAATTGCGTGCTTTCCGTGGCAATCAGACCCTACATCAGCTGGTATAAGCGACGGAGCGCCTTGCGCGAATGACAGGTTTAAATTTCATCTACAAGTACTTTGATTTTATTGGCCAACTTTAGTTATACTTGGTGAATTCGTGAATGTATTTTTGCGCCGTTTCGTTGACAGAATTCTCGACCGTGTTGATCCTTCACTGGAAACTTACGGAGAGCCTTTGACTTGGCGGGGTTCACTTACAGAGGTTAAATTTTCCAGGGCGTTGAATCTTCCATCGTGTAGCAATGGAGTAAGTCCTTTTTTCGCCTGAAAATATACGATCTTTAGGCATTTGCTTAATATCGCTTTATGAGTAGCTTGTTGCCCTTTTAATCGAATTACCACCGTGAAATTTGTCGCAGATGTGTTTTTTTTTAAGTTCTGGATCTTATATTTAATTTGCAAGCTCTTTAATGAAGTTAGGGTAATCAAAGTTGATAGATTCCTCCATGAAACATTTATTTGAATTTAATTCGTGGGTACACTAGTGTCTCGACTTACTTCTCGTCGTTATAGCAAGCGTTCTGGCTGTTATTTTATTCCAAAGTCACATTAAGATAGATTGAACTGGTCTCTCTCTCCATAGCACAAATTTTCAACAAAACTGGCGTGACTATTTTGCTCTTAGCTGTAATAAGTTCGCACCCTTTCTGAATCCGTTTAGATTAAACATTTTACATTAAAAAAAATATTTGCTAGATCCCTGTGACACCTGGTAATATATGATATTTCCACTGTCCTACATAAACATTGGCAAAGAAAAATAGAAATTCCTGTGCACTAGAAAATTGTAACAATATTTTTAAAATGTTCTGGTCCCAGGTGTTTGAGGTTATTGTAGGCATTCAGGGGTGTCTTCCAGAAAATTGAGGTTGAAGTTGAAGCTTTATTGCACACTCCCAAAAATATGTTTTTCATTTAACAATACAATATAAATACAATAACAATACAATTAAAAAGATACAATAATTATAAAAATACATTGAATTAAAAAGTGTAACACTTAAGCATCTTTGTTTTAACGTTTTTCTTAAAGTGTGCTAGACCTTTGCACAGTTTTAAATCTTTATCTAATGAATTCCGTAAGTTTACTATCCTGTCCACTTCAAAAATTGGTCATGGGTAACTTTCACAGGCGTCAAACAAAAAACTGAAAATGTTTGTTAAAATGAATTACCTGCCTTTGTTTCCACCTGGATAACCACGTCACCGAAACACCAGGCAAGCAGAATTGTGATCTCTTATGGGAAAACATACACTAAGGGAAATCTGCTAAACAGTCAAAACGAACGGCTAGGAGATGGTTAACAAACAGAGACAGATGTTCTAGCTGTTTAAAACGGTTTATGATTTGCAGTAATGGAGAAATTGGTGTCTAACAGAAACCCTGCTAGCATATGGTGAAAAGCAAAAAGAATCAAAATGCTAGTCTGGAAGGGTGAAGAAGAGGGTGGGAAACCAGTAGCAAAATTAGCAGCCAAATTCGGTAAACCAGTGATCTGAAACGAAACACGGTAGCTGCTATAAACTCAGGGAGCAGGGATGGCATTGTAGTGAGAGCACGCGCCTCCCACCAATGTGGCCCAGGTTTGATTCTCGGGCCTGGCGTCACATGTGGGTTGAGTTTGTTGTTGGTTCTTGTCCTTGCTCCGAGGGTTTTTCTCCAGGTTCTCCAGTCCCCCCCCCCCCCCCCCCCCTCCACAAAAATCAACACTTCTAAATTCCAATTCGATCTGGAAAGAGTGGATGAAGAGCCACTTTGTGGAAATGCCACTGTGACAGTAAATTTCCATTATTGATTCTATTAAGGTATTCCTGGAGTAATGTACTATCCACAACTTTGGGAGGCTGGTCGGACATCAAACGTATGTCTCACTAGTGTAATTTCCTTCCTTTCTCTTTCACTGAAGGAGGACTCAAATGCCAGAATTAAATGGAAGGAAGGAACTTTCACTGTTTTCTTTCATTGCAGAATAATTTGCCAGCTTGGCAAAATGAAGAGGACACTGATTTTGTCTCAACAAGAACTTTTGACTTTCACAAACTTGCTGAAAAATTCAGCACACAAAACTCTAGTAAAAGATGGAGTAGCGATTCTAATGGACTTCCAGAGGACTTTGTTTTATCAAAATCTTCTGATCCACTCTCTTCCACTGCTGCTGATTCTGATGGTGAAAATGAGGATGAAATTTTTCTTGTCTTCCGAGGAAAACCAAACAATCGGACATCAAGTTTTGATGAGTGCCAAGCTGCAGCAGGTAAGAAAATTATTTACAGATTAATAAAGTGCTTAACCACTGAGAGTAATCAACTTGTAAGTTCTCCACACAATGTCATGACATATCACATCTACAGGTCATAAACAATAACAGAATGATTACCAGGGTAACTACTATAGAGATTTGAGTTGCTGATTTTGTTGTGTAGGAAAATATCCATACCTCTCCCATGGAGGGGTACAGCAAGTTATTCTGTGATGTCAAAGTGACAACATGTCATAAAGCAAAACAAATGACGTGCTCGCACTTCCGCTCTGTACATGTCTTTGGGGTTTGGTTTTGACTATGACGTCAGTTCTGTTCTTGATCCAATCCTTCTTTCAAACTTGGAGTTTTCAAATTTGAGTAATGGTGGACAGTCGAATTTATCAGACTTTTCTTTGGGATTTTGACTTTAAATTTGGTACAATTGCTATCTGGGTGATTAAGTTTTGATATCTGAAAGAAAAAAGGTATTTTTGACCACAGTAGCACTTATATGGTGTTGAGTAATAGTTTTCTATAGAAGGTCAATCATAATCTAAATGTTGTATTTTCATTATTATTATTTCCTTGCAGGGCTCTCTGAGCTTTCAAATGGAGAACTTTTAGACTTAAAACAGGAGATGGCTGCCTATGTCAAAGAGTACTCAGATGTTCTTGTTGAGGAATTGACACTTAGGGAGGAATTAGAGAGAGAAAAAGAAATAAAAAATAACTTTATCTCAACATTATTAGCTGTTCAATCCAGAATACGAGAAATACAGTCTAGCCAAGGAAAAGGGAAAAAAGGATGGTCTGCTAATTCAGGAAAGGTAATTAAAAAACTTGGACTGATTCCATAAAATTGATGGTTTGACAATTGCAGAATTCAGTAGTTTCTCTTGTGCGATTCTGAGGGTATATATGAAAATGATCTTGAGAAAAGACAAATCTCACACACTTTACATATTGTATATACCTGCCAACTCTCACACCTTTCAAAAAATATTTTAAGTAGAACCAGTGCTTCTTCCTTCAATTCTATGATTTTAGAAGGAAAAATTACTGACAGTGACTTAATGTTGGTGAAATACCACCTGTGACTGAGACTGAGAAATATTCAGAACATCTTCGTCAATTTTTGGAATGTTGTCAGAAATCTTTGGGCATCATTAGATACAGTCAGGGATAAAAGGTTCAATGCCTTTAAAATAAAAATTTAAGTTGGCAGGTATTTTAATAACATGAGTAGTGGTTATGCAACTATACCTCAATGACCTATGGCTATTCTAGGGGACCCAGCTCCCAGAGTAAACTAGTCAGAGCTTTCAGTTGACAAAGATCCCTGATCAGTTTTGTTTTTTAATTAATGTTGTGTTAGGTATATAAGTCTTTAATTTGTCTAAGCTCAACACAGTCTGCTTGTTAATTTATTATTTCTAACAAAATTTTAAAAAAGTGTGCAAAATGATTGACTAGGCACAATCATATATCATCCAAAACATTTCATGTGTAGATCAGCAGTTAGTCCTTTATAAGTTTAATTTGTGCTTTTAAATATAGTTGCATAATTATTACACCTTTTCGGTATGCTTTTGCGGCATTTGGTTGACCTATGGTTCATATGAGTTAGCAAACCTGACGCACCAGTGAAGTTTACCAGAAAGTATGACTAGATATTCATCACACCAAAATTTGGCCATAAATCCAGCCATATCAGGTCAGTGACTATATATCACAGAATAACAGGACAGTAAACGTGACTCCTGATTGCCCAATAATCGCCCCAAAAGCAACATATATGTACTCCATTTTTGCATGAAATCCTCCAATAATGAATTCTGGCCACTTGCTCTAGAAAACAAAACTATTGCACCCAGTCATATTCGGGATTTTATGAAATGTACAATAATGTGAAATTTTTTTGTTGTTGTTTTATTAGTATTTAACCACAGTGATACCTTATGATGAATTTGGTGGAGGTCCAAGCACCAAAGTATTGTTGAGGTTGATTGAAAGTAAGTATTTATTTCCTTTGAATTGTTTAACAAGTATGCTTCCCATACATTTCTAACAAAAAGATTATTAAAGTAACAATATTACTGAATGTGAAAGTGAAGAATGATCATCACAGTAGATTTTCCAATTTAAGCAATTGGAAAGAAGAAGCCTGAAAAAAATCAGGACTTCAACGGGATTCGAACCCGTGACCTCCACAATACCGGTGCGATGCTCTACCAACTGAGCCATGAAGCTACACATTGGCAATGAGGTCAATTGACCTCGCTCCCAATGTGTGGCTTCATAGCTCAGTTGGTAGAGGATCGCACCAGTATTGTGGAGGTCACTGGTTCGAATCCTGTTGAAGCCCTGATTTTTTTCGGGCTTCTTTTTTCCAATTGCTTAAATTGGAAAATTTCTTGCGATGATCATTCTTCACTTTCATCTACAACCACAGTTCAAATATGAATTACTTCATATATACTTCACATCATTACTGAATGTGATCATTAGTCTAGATGGAAGTCAACATTTTGTTAATTTTAGTAAGGGCAAAATCAAGCTGAAAACAATGAAAAATATCAAAAAGGACAGGCTACTCCAGTCATCTGACATTCAATGTAGATTACCATTATTCCCAAGGCAATATGTTGAGTATTTTACTTTGGTTTAGTATTGTCTCATAATCATTTGGAGCTCTCACTATAATGAAAACATTCTTGCCTTATTTTACTACTAACATTGGATCAACCTGAGTATGGTACTTACCAGAGGTGGATCCAGGGGAGAGGTTGAGGAGGTTGCAACCCTCCCCACCCCACCCCTCCCCCCCTCCCCCTCAATAAGCAGAATTTTTTTTTTTGGTTATTATTTTGTATGACTCCTCTTTACGTTTCTTGAGGAACAAGAGAATGCATCCTAATTTTGTTTCGGCCTGTCTGCAGCCAAAAAAAATCGAGATTTTTTGTGAAGACTGCAAACTGGCCACCCCTCTTGGCCGCCCCATCTGCTATGTCATTCTTGTTCTCTTTTGTGGCTTCTTTCATTGTTTTCAACATTTTGGGGTTTTCTTTGAACTGATATTTCACTCTGACTGCATTCAACAAAAAAGGAATGCAGTCCTAATGCAGACAGGAGTGAGATTTTTTGGCAGGGTGAAAACAAATAGCATCATTGCAAAGCATGTGTATGCGAGATGATTTGCTTTTTTGATCGTTTGCGATCACTCTATATGTAGATAATACACAGTTGTTCCACTTCCTCCAATTCACTGATAGTCAACTCAGGAGAAGATAAAATACATTTTGCAACTGCTGTGTAAGACCTCAATTCGTGAAAAGGTCACCAGGATGTGATCGCATATAACAGGCGACATTCATTTCAAGTAAACAAACGGAATTGATACCATTAGTGAATTTTCATGTACTTGTTGAACTGTGTTCAACTTTGGAAAATGAAGAAAATGTGGCCCCATACTCCCTAGAATCTCATGCCTGCAGTGCTTGTCATCCAGGCTGATGGCGTTGGAGGTTTTAAGGTGTACAACACTCCTTTCAGTAATTCCTGGTTCTGCCCTGCTTACTGCACATTTTAGTGAACCAAAAGTACCTGCCTTCAAAGATTTTTAACCATCCAAAAGTAGGAAGAGGTAAAAGCAGATAAATCCAAAAGTAATGATGGTCATTAATTCTTGAAACGCCACTGTGACTTTCTGGAAACACAATTTCTGATGGGAAAAAAAAACAAGCTAACAGAGGTCAATTGCAACAAACTTACCTGGTCTTGGCCATCTAAATCAGCCCTTGACTAATTGCTTTCTTTCCTTTTGAATAACTTGAATTAACAGTGAACTTTATTTTAGTTATGGAGGCGCTTATTGCAGACAGCCCTACTGTTCCTAGTCTGCTTACTGAATATATATTAAAAGGTGAGAATCAATGGGAATTGGTTTTCTTTACACAGTAATGTTTGGAACCAAAAATAATATCAGTTTGTTGTCAAACCATTTATTCCATAATGATAATAATAATTAGTATCACCCAACTAGTGGACTAATGCAAATCCTGCATTTTGATTGACTACACTACTAGAGGACTATTAGTAATAGTCCTCAAGTGGCAAAATTGGCGCAATCGAGCGTGACGCTTTCTTTCGTTTTATTCCCAAATAAATATTTCTTCAACTTGCATTTGTTAGCTTTATTATTGCCTTTTCTGTCCGACTAGTTGGGTGATACTAAAACAATTAGACCCTTCGCCCTCAAGGGCCATGGGTCAATAGCCCATTCAGCTTCGCCTCGCTTCGCCTCCCATAGCCCTTGCGGGCTGCGGGTCTAATTGTTAAATATCAGTAATGAGTAAAGACAGACAATACTCGATATTGTGGGGTTTGTTTTCAGAAAATTTCCATTCTCCGCTCCCCAAATTTTCCAGTGTCCCTCCTTGGGTAAGCCCAGGGTATGCATATTCTTTGCAAAAAGCAATTCGCTGTAACTGGTTGCAATAAATTCTATTGGATGATTTAGACAGGCAACTTGGGGTCTCTATCAATTATCACATGTTGTAGGGACAAAGCCCTGAGTCCACCATCAAATTCAGTAGTAATCATGATTGAGGAGTCTAGTTGTTTTAGTACAACCCAGTGACTCTTCTATTAAACCTACAATAGTAATATAATATATTTGGAAAACATGATGGTTTTCTGCTTAGTGCTTTGGTCTCCAGATTGAGCAGTCTAGGCTAGAGTCCTAGCTGGCATCATATTTGTGTTATATTCTTCCAAAAGTGTTGTTGCTATTAGAGTGCTGACTGCCTGTGATAACATCACAGAAAGAATTTTATTACAATGTAAATAAAACAATTAAAAAAAAAATGTTAAATATACAATTCTTCCTCACATAAGTGTTATTCTTGTTCGTTTCTCTGGCAGTACTGTGTGCTGAAGACTAGAAAGAGTCCTCCCTGCACTCTGGCCACCCCATGTGAGTGTTTAAGTTTTACGATTATAGATATTTTGCACTCAACAGATTCCTGAATTAAAAAATTGATGAATAGAGGGAGGGGGAGTTGGTGGGGTGGTCACATAAATGAGTTTTTGGGGTCAATTTTGTTCTGCACCAAAATGCCTCAAATTTTGCATGTAGCCTTCAAATTAATTGAACATAATCACCTCATTTTTTCCTCTTGGTTTGCACCTTGATTTGGAGAAAAATGAAGTCAAAAACAGATAATAATTAAAAAGTGGATTATTGCACAGATGTTTTGCAAGAGCAATTTTGGAGACCTTCCCCTTTTTTCATCTCCATTTTCACATAAACTGACAACCACTTTATGCAAGTGAAAACCTACATTATATAGTGTAACCACTGCCTTAATTTCCTTCACTGACAGTGATTTTTTGTGTGTCAGTTTTATAAAAGTGTTATTATGATAATCACTCTTATCAACATTCTCCAGGTAAGTGTTTCTGTCTCAAAGTGAGTGATGGCAGTACCACCAATGATGACTACGACAATGCAAGCAATTCAGTTGGGCCTTGGTTCCTCACAAATGGTTGAGAACTCAAAGACTTAACCCCTGCGCATATCTTGCAGTTACTAGTTGAGCACTTGGCATGTTTATTTGTGGGTCACATGCTTCCAAATGGTCATGATCCTGGGAGATCGTGTCAACAGTAAAGATATAAAAGTAATCTTCGTGAGTCCCAGTTGATATCTGAGAAGTAACTACAGTGGAGAGAGCAAGATAGAGAATTGGAAGGGTCAAAAAGTGTTCCAAAAAATTGGAATACTCAGTCACTTCCTGTTAAGAAACGCTTTCCTTCCAGTCCTCAGTATTTAAAGACTTTTTCAGATTAAATGCAACAATTCTATCTTCTTTCAAATGACAATGAGAACACATGTCAAAAAAATGCTGAAAAACATACATGTAATACTTGAAATTCAACATAGTCATACAGGTATACTCAGTCTTCTTCATTGTGCCAAACAGCATCTTTGACAAGTTTTCATTGTTTAGAAATATTCCACTGAAATGGAGAGATGTCTGCAGAAAATATTGATATTTATTTTCTAATATTTTTTAATAATTTGTTTATTTGATCTTTTTCTTAAATATTATTTTTTTATGTAATATTTCCAAAATAATTTAAAGAATTATCAATTGTGCATTGCTTAAAGCTGCTTCACAGAGTTAGGTAACACATGTTTACATAGGCTAATGCAAACCGTTATGTTTGAGTGAATTTGTGCTATGAGCTAGGATTATGTAGGGAATTTTGTGTCATCCAAACTTTAGGTTTGCATCAGCATGTCTAAACACAAAGGATTGTTTTATAAAATAAAACTATGAAGTTTAGCTCGATGTTGTAAAGGTATTTTGTTCAAGAAATAGAAAATGAATTGAGTATTTCATCATAGCTGGAGAAATATAACTGGAAGCCTGGTCAAACAAGAAATGTTGTAGAAATACGAGCAGTTTCTAGTTCTTCCAAACTTAATAAACATTTCTCAGTGCTTAAATGTTTTCTTTTTCCTTTGCAGTACAATCCATTGAGATCCATCTTTTCTCTAGGCATAAAAATTGTGGCTTTTTTCCAGCCAAAAAGTGCAACTGTGTTTGCCATGCTTTGACCTCATGCAAACCGTTTAAGCAGCCAATCAAAGACCATGTTACATGTTAATTTTTATAAATTTCAATTCAAAGTATTGCCAAATATATATTGTATATACAGATATTAATATATGAAAATAAATGCTCTTCTTTTCCATTCTGGTTTTCTCGTCACATATTAAACAGTGGTTGGAGAACTAATCAGTTTTTGTCAGTCCCTTTGCACAGTGTATGTAATTGGGCAAACCATAGTAGTAGAGCAAATACATTTGTTCTGGACAATATAATATTAGTGTTGTATCTGTGTTACAAATAAAATATTGCTTACATTAAGAGAAACCTTGCCATTAGGGTCTCAACAGTGAAACACCACTGAGAAGACACTTGTGGTGTGCTTGCATCATCATTGGCTCATATCCCAGCATCAATTTCTTGTAACAGTATGGTCTCCTCTTCTTTGATGGCATCGGAGGTGGCTTAGTGGGCCAATCCTTGCTTAGAATTTGCGAGGGCAGTGAGGGTACGGGAGGGTGGGTGGTGGATGAGGGGCTGCAAAGTCGTGCTTTTGTTCTTCACATTTCTCTTCCGGCTTATCGCCTCCTTTCTTAAAAGTAGCCTGACAAGATTGCAATGAGAAGTTATTTGATATATATTTTCCAGTCATTCTGTACTTTTACCAAATTTGATTATTTTACATACTATTCATTGTTTCAGACCAGTTTTCCTCTCAGAAAAGATAACCTTACTCAAAGTAGGTAACATGAATTGGAATATTGAGAATGGTCACCAACTACTAGTTCCCGTAGCTCTTGTGGAGTGAGTTTAAGAAAGTTCTTTTGCCCTTAGGCTCGATTTACCTGAAGGAAATCGAGCAGCTCCCCTGCTCTCTTGGTGTCTGTTTGGTTTGCTATCTGTTCTGTCTTGTACCCCAAACTCTTGCACTCTTCTCCCACTTCATACTCACTGACAAACAAAAAGCAACTGCCATGCAGGCATTGTAACAATTTTGTTACAATGCAGTAAGTTGAGGGAGTGAAAGGGAAAAGTCTCTTATACTAATCTTTATCAGAATGTACTCTAAGATCTGAGAGCTTGGAACAAGTTGATGCAAACCTGAGGGACTAATTAAAATTTACTGCGATGAAACTGTTTTCCACCATTTGCAGTAAACAGATAACTTTCTGTGAAATTTTGGACAAGCAATCTTAGTTTGTAGATCGCATTGTCAAACACATTTATGGACTTGACCGATGTGAGAGGGTAGCAAAAGGGGGTTGTCATCCCATTTTAAAATTTGTATGTCATACATGTTATGCTACTTTTAACAATGGCTTTTTCATATATTCACAAATCACATGACTGTCTCTTAGTTGCTTTTGTCACGCAACATACTGAAGCCGCCAAACGGACTCGCAAGTAGAAAACATGCATCTACTTCCAACTCCGTTTGGCCAGGCCCTACGGGCGTGTTGACTTGCGATGATTTGCAGGCTGACGCAAGTTTTTCACCATTTGGCCACCCAAATCAAGTCAACGCAAGTTACTGGTGTCCATTAACCTTTTATTAGCCAAGGAAATACAGGATGTGTCTGCCTTAAAACGGGTTTTTTGCAACTTGTGTTTACTTGCAAGGAAACTTGCGAGTCCGTTGGGCCACCTAACACAAGTCTCCATGCAAGATCAACTTGCAGTTACATGTACTTGTAACTACTTGTGAGTCTGTTTGGGCAGGGCTTAGGTTTTGCCCTCATCCATTCCAACTTAGACCCTTTATCACTCTCGTGTAATTTACGTGAATGATTCACAACACAATGTTATTATGATGAAACGACGTAGGAGTGGTCTCCAGTGTGTTGTATCAGATTTCTAACAGATGTAAAGTTGCTGATATTCACAAATCAGACTGACAAGAAACCACAGCTTAATTTATTGAAAATCATTAAATAGACAAGAAATTTTACATCCAGTGCAACACCATGAATGGACTATTTCAAGCTCCAAAATGTTGAGAGTGAGCAAAAACATCTTACAAATATCTCCGACTCATCTCTTTTGCAAGAGCTTATTGGTATTATACATGTACTCTATCTCCATTATCTGAGAGCTTGGAACAAGCTTATCCAACCCTTAGGCAGTCCATTTGCTTTAACATACATGTGACTGTGCACAATTTACAGTAAATAACTTACTTCCCGTGAAATTCAGTGCAAAAAATGTTATTCATCTGATAAATTAAAGTACATTGAACAAAATATTCTTGTTCCACTGTCACACTATCAAGTGTAGATATGGAGACATTCAGTTCAACACCTAGCCATTCAAAGGCTCTCTGATTCTTTCTAAGAATGTTATTTAATTAAGTGGATAGTGTAGTTTGTGTAACTAAAATATTTCCTCCGAGTAGTCATTCATTCAGTGTGTAGTATGTATTTATTCATTCTTTGAACAACCTCAGTGGCCCAAAATATTACCATCTAGCAAAATTAGATTTTTTTAAATTCTTTTTCATTTGCCTGATTCAATTTTTAAAAGCAATTAACACTTGCCCTTTACTTAATTGTTTATAAATTAAACCCATTTCAAATTGCTTTTAGATGAGAGTGGAGTTAAACCCAAAAGACCACAGAAAGTTTCCGACTTATGAGGTGTCTGCATTATTAATAAGGGTTGATTCAAGAGACATGCATTAACTGCAGACAAAAAATGTCTGTATTAAATTAATAACAAGACACCCATAAAAATGTATTCAGCAGGTTCAAAGAAATTGATTTTGACTAAGAGGATAACTACATAGGGCTTGAACATTTTTCAGATCAAAGGAAGTCATGACTTCACTGCAGCAAGAGTTTAAAGAGTTTGACTCCATATTTCAACTAACAAAATATTTGCAAGGGCTGCAGCATTTAATTTTCTGGAAAAGCAAACAGCAGATAGCCTGTTCCACCAATCTGGTGTGACTTCCATGCATAAGGTTAGAATTCCTGCAATTCTGGGCTCAACAGACGCTTGGTTCTCTTGTTGCTGGAGGCGTTACCTTTGGAGGATTTGTATGAAGGCGAGTCACTGCAAAAAAGTAATAAATAATATCTCACACTTTTTCACAGCACCTTCTTGACAGAATGTTTCTGTGAGATATAGATTAGCATTACACATGTCCAACCAATGTAGTTTCTTAATTTAATTTGCATTTTGGTTTCATGTATAACTGTTTGTATACTTTTAGTGAAACAAATCATGGTTAAGTTTATTGCTCCTATATTTTAGGCCTTAGTTTCTGAACAGTGAATCTTAGGCCATTATACTTACAGTAGCCCAAGCCCTGAAGGAACAGAATGAGTGAAGTGGCCACTTTATGAGGCTGTTCTTCCAGTGGCATGCCACCGCAATCTGACACTTTGAAGTAGTTGGATATCGCTGGATCTAACCTAGAGTTGGTTTCAATGACATCATCTTGGTGGGGAGAGTTGGATCCTGTTACCAATAAAGTTGAACACTTCAATGACTGAACTTTCTTTGAACTGCCAGGTTCTGGGCGATGTATCTGAAGGTCTGTGCGTCTCAGGTAAGAGTTAATGAATAAAGAGAGATTGCGAGGGGACAGGACTGTGTGGAGACTCTGCTTAAAGGCATGCACAAGGTCCAGGTTTTCTTCCTTTGTCTTTTTACCAAAGTGATGCCAGAGTAGATAGTCTTCCACAAAGGTTGTCAGCCCCTTACTTTGCAGTTGTTTGACACACATCTATGGAACAAACATGAGGTATAGCACTAAAGTTAGGTACATACACATACTGTATACATGTACAGCGATATTACACCACATTACTGCATTTATATATACTGAATAATTTGAGATAAAATCTTTAAGATCTGTGTGATGAGGAGGTAGCTTTGCATCAGCAGAAAATAAAATAATAGCTTGTTTTTAACAAATACTGACTGTGTGGGTGCTTATGGGATTATTTTTGAGGGCCAAAATGTGAAGGAATGGAGCATTGAGAGGCACTCTAAATGCGAGGCCAAGTTGTGGAAATAATTTGAACCCAAAGTTCAACAGCAACTCCTTTGTAAAGTGAATTTTCGAAAATTTCCTCGCCCATTCTCACCATATCCTATTCAGTTTTTTTCTTGACCCTGTTTTTATTCATGGTTTTATGCAATAAGCCAAACAGACTTGAATGTTTGCCAAGGCAACCCCAAAGTAAATTAACACATCTGACTGATGTAGCTGCTCCCTTTTCACAGG
Source organism: Orbicella faveolata (assembly GCF_042242905.1). NCBI lineage: Eukaryota > Metazoa > Cnidaria > Anthozoa > Scleractinia > Merulinidae > Orbicella > Orbicella faveolata. The sequence continues at coordinate 16,050,224 of NW_028301552.1, forward strand.
GAAATTAAATTTTTCTCGCCGTTGTTTTCCACCCCTTGTCATCTCTCCCAACACCCTCCCCATATCATTCCCACTATTAAATTTTACTATTGTTGTCAACAACAGCATGCATAATAAATGTATGATGAGGTTATACGAAAATCTTGCCTAAACATACGAGCAAGAATTACTGTAATGGTGTCATTCTGAAGCAAACACATAAATGTGATAAATAATTGATATCTTCCGTTCGCCAAGCTCATATTAAGTAGCGGATTTGCACACTTGCTAGTACAAAATGTACATAGTTTTCGCACTTCTTGCACGAACATGCAGCGCAAACCTACCTTTTGGTATCCCCACTCGATCCACCCTCCATTAGAAGCCACTAATTCCACCAAAACTAGGGCTTCAACTCGGGTAGGATTCCAGAGTGCATATCGACAGAGGATGTTGGCTCCAGCGCCAATACCGAAGCCAATAAATCGTTTGATGTCGAAAAAATTCACCACTTCTCCAACCATGTCAGACAACTCGTCCATTGTGGGATACAAGTATTCTGCTGGCAAGTCCTCGCTGTCTTCTTGCTGGCCAGGAGCGTCAATGTGGTAGATGCAGAATTGATCTAGAAGGGGCCGCGTTTCGTTGAAGTTGAAGAAACCAAGAAATGCTGATGTGTGATTTTGTCCAATATCATGGAACGTGACGATGGCAGTCTTCCCCTCTTTTCCCTGCCGAGTTACACGCAGCTTCCCTCTGGAGGTTTCCACATCGTGCTCAGAAAGGAGCGAGATGAACGCTTCGTGATCGTCGAAGACTTTTGGTTCGGATTCGTGAATATCTATCGAAGTAAGGCTAACGAGAGGTTGTGCTTCCATCTTCTCCTCTCCTTCGTGTTTTGCAAGTAGGGCGATTGCAAAGTTCCACGGGACCGTTCGAATATCAACCAGTGCTTCCATGCAAGTTACATGAAGGGTAAACTGAACTACGACTGTTGCGAGGTGAAGATAAAATATGCCGTGATCAAATGTTCTCTGACTGTCATTTACTTTTTTTAACTAAAGCTACCGCGTTTATTTATGTTAAAGGATGAAAAGTAGTGCGGCTGCAGATGTGCAGGTTGATGAAGAAAGGCCTGATAGCAACGTTCAAGATGTAGTCCCTGCTGAAGACGACAAACATTCCGGTCAAGTCGACCAAAACACTATACAGCCTACAGAAGATGGAAGCGAACTAACTGACCTGTCTGAAGAGAAAATACCCGAGGAACCACTATCTGACCACGAACGGCATTTACTATTTGAGAAAGGAATCAAGTAAGATTGTCAGATATCGTAGTGAACCCCTATTTTGATCGGTTTTTTTTTTTTTTTAAATTAAATAATTAAATTTCGCTGTGGAATGTAAGCTTACAGTTAAGCTATTATGTAGATTAGAGTTAACAGTTGAAAGAGTTTTTAAGAGGCAATTGGATAAATATATGTTATCTGCCAGCTGGGAGGACCCTATAGTGAAAAACTGGTCTTGAAAATGCTGCAAAGCCGCACATCGAGGGCAACATTTCCAAATCCGAGGTCACAATTTTTCACAATACAGACTGAACCTAAGCCAGTAAATGACTCATTTATTTTTTTTCCTCTCTCTCAAATCGCTTTTGTGAATGTCGACCTTTTCCACACACACTCCATAAAACCTAAAATCTTAATTTAAGATTTTTCATCTTATCTCAATACCACAACAAAAGCTGACAACTTATGTCAGCTTTTGTTCTGGTGCTGAGGTAAGATGAAAAATCTTGATTTAAGATTTTAGTTTTTGCAGGGCACATCGCATGCATGGTGGTTTTCGCCTTGTCAAAGTGCGTAATTAGGAACACACCCCTTTTGCTGGCAGTCATGTCTTTAGGCAGTGTCAAGTTTCTCCTGGGTCAACGTATTCCCTGACATTCCAAAAGTCATTTGTGACCTCTCGTTGATCATTTTTCCCACCGTTAAGAACCAATCAGATTGCAGAATTTGTTGCTCTGCTCTCTCAGGAAAAAAATTAAAACTTTTTATTGCCTTTTCCTCATAATATATGGGCTGTACTCATTTATTTTTGCTGATGGATAGTCTGTCTAAATGATACATAATTAAAATAAAGTGAGGAACTGTTCAGCATGTAGTTCATGTCAAACCTGAATTTCCACTTTAAGTAATTTCAAATGGTTAAGTGGTAATCCATCAGGCTTTGTAAACAAGAAGTTGTTATTCAGCTAACTAAGTGTAGATGTAGATGTAGATCTACACAGCCAATCAAAGCAGCAAAAATTATTATAACATTTCATATTGTGAACAGCTTTATTTCCTGCATGTACCATTAAAAATGCACAAAAAAAACCTTTGGACTCTTTCCACCTCTTTCTAATGCTGCTAACAACTTGTACGTAGACTTTTAGGAGTGCATTTTGCCTGTTGCAAGTTTCAAAGCTTTTAAACATGTAACCAAGATTATAGTTATAGATCTTTGCACGCACTACATGCCTATGATGTTGCATATCATGTATATAACAGAACTGAAATTTGAAAAACTACAAATCTGTATAGACAGGTTACTGAAAGCCTGTGTCTTTTCTTTGACTGTAAATAACTTATCTAGTTATAATATTAACCATTCATTAATTTTCTTCTTTTTTTTCAGATTCAAGGTAACAATGGAAGATCCCTTGTTCTCTCCTTTTGAGATATAAGTTTCGGCCTATGGGTATAAATGGAAGACTTCATCAACAGAAAGTTAATTAGAGATGACCAGTCACTTAGTCAACTGAGGTCTTCAGTGATTGCATTTTGCTTTTTTGGGCAACCTTACTTCTCATGTGACCATGAAATCAGATAGCTGAGATGAGTGTCCTCAACCAAATAAAACTGTTTGCTTGGTTTTAATCTAGGTTGCACTATTTTTGAGATCCTTGTATACCTTCTTAACAAGCTTCGGCCCTGTCAAAATGTGTTGGTAGTAGCCAGGATAATTGTATTAGGATGCAGTAAAGGTTAGAGGTGGATTAAGTCAGAGAGGATAATGTGGTATCACAAACTATTTTTATTTGATATTTCTTGTGGTCCCATCATTGGGCAACACAACAACAGTAACAAATTGCAACAATACCACACACTTACATGTAACTGTCTAGTAACTGACAGAGACATATTGCATAAGGCAATCCCACAGTTTTGTTTTAAATCCAAAAGCCATGTAACTACAAGAAATGAGTTATTATTTGATCACTGAATATGGATGCAATCAATTCACAAACAGAAGAAAGGGAACTTACAGCATGGTCTCTATTGTCTGCTGGCCTGTGTGCGAGGACTGAAAGATGGATCTGAATTTCAACAACTTCCAGAGTGCCTTCATAATGTGAGTACTCCAGTTTGATCTTGACCCTTTTGTGTTCTATCCCTTTTTTTTCTTTTTAAAACTTCAGTTTTGGCACAAATGCAAAACAAATATTTTCGAGCATATCTTAATGACATAGATTTATTAACCACTTTTGCATCATAAAATCAAATTAGTCTGTACAAATTGACCCTATTCACAGGTATTCTTGGTATTAGACTGGAACTAGCTTGCAACTGAGGCTAATGCGGGGAGTCTTTTCAAATACAAATGACATTCTCATTTTAATGATATTCCCCCACATGAGCCTCCATTGCAAGCTAGTTCCAGTCCATTACCGACAATATGAATATGGCTATTGCAAAGACTTGTGGGATTGGACCTCTGTAGATCATGTCGTTTCTCCCTGTACTGTTTTTGTCTTTTTGCATTAATTTTTTTCCTGCAGGTATTCCTCATAGACTACACTTTTTCTCCTAATCTATGGATGTTTTTGGTATTTTCCACATTTTTATGACTATTTAACAATAATTAGGGAAAAAGTCAATCTTACTAAAGGCCATCAGAAAATTTCTGATGGCTTTTAGTAATAATGGCCATTCTTTAATTACTGTAAGTTGTTTCTTTCTTGGCAGATAGCAGAGATTTACAGCCAACTTGGAGATTGTATCTTTTAATACTTACATGTATGTGTTGTGTGAGACGAGAAGGATGGCATTTAGTTTTGAAATCCAGGCTATGTTTGTTCAGTAGATGCCCTTAATTGCAACCTCAGAACACAAGTAGTAAGCTTTGCTTGTCGATAATTTAAAATATGTTTTCAACAACCACAGCATATTCTGTGGTTTGTTTGCTTCTACAAGAAATTTGACATATAAAGAACAGTAGCTATTCTACACTCCAGGGAGCAGGGAGGCTGTTTACTGAGAGGGTTCTTCCTTATAAAAGGTAAATGGAGGTTAGGTTTTCAATGAGAGTTAAGAGAAATTTTGCATATTTTCAATGTCAATCTTCTGTTTCATATCATATATTTTACACTACAAAAAGTCAAACCTCGATTATCCGTACCTCGATTATCCGGATTTCTCGATTATCTGGACTTTTTCTCTAGTCTCAATTTTTTCACGAATATTTATTAGTCATGATCAAGATCCATAGCAATATTGTTTTTAATATTCTTTTCTCAGCGTTGAATGGTTCAAGATGTACAGTAGACCATATTGTTTTCCAAATGATTTGTAGAAGTTTCACAATTAAATGTTGCTTTATTTAAACAGTTTTGTTCTTCATTAACATTCATATTTTTGATTATCCGGACCCTCGATTATCCGGACTATTTCGTCTAGTCCCAGCGAGTCCGGATAATTGAGGTAGTACTTGTTATTGCAGATTATTATATATCATTGAAACCCCTTAACTAGTGTGCTAGATGAGAATGCTGTTTCATTTGCCCAGGCTGAGAAACTTTATTATGAAACATCACTTATCAGTGTTGGAAATGAACTCCAGTCAACACAGAATGAACCAGGTATTATTTACTGTTATTTTGTACATGATATCACGTTTCATGAATGCACCCAGATGACAATTATAGTGCTAGGAAAACACAATTAATACTGATATGAATATATCGAATATTGAGGAACTGGGAGCATTGTTTATCAGCTGAGCAATTTCTTTCCCCTAGTATGTTCCATTACTCTTACTAAGGATAAAGGGACATTAAGAGACATCCCCTGTTGACAGATTACCACCAAAAATCACAACTCCTCCCCACCAGCCCTGCCCTCAAAGGAAACCTCAGTAAACCTTGCAAAACCATTCCAATGAAAATGTACGAAGTTTGAAGGAGCTCAGTGACTGTATTTTGACAATTTAAAATTACCTTTAAATTGAGGAAAACTGAAAATAGTAGTTTACTAAGATAGCCTGCAAGTAGGCTCTCATCATTGGTGTCAGTGAAGGAAGTGAGAGTCAGCGAGCCAAGTGAGCCAGTGAGAATGAGAGCCTGCACAGACACCATTTTCTGAATACAGCCCCTCTGAAGGTGTCAAGATTATGACAACTCACTAGCTTAATGTGTCAAATTATTAGCCAATAGAAATTGAGAAAAAAAAACATCAACAAACATGATAGCAAATTGCACGTGGAGGCTTTAGTTTTATTTATGCACACAGCACTTGTGTTTTGCAGCTCGCAATGTTGGACAAATCGTTGACATCTTTAATCGCAGCACAATCTAAGCCAATTGAATTTCCCTCCTTTACCTGATCATGAATTATGCTGGTTGGGGAGCAAGTCACCAACACTACAGCATCTGAATGTTGACCTTCACAAACTTTCTTGATCATCACTGCAGTTGCAAACAGTTCAAGAAATTTAAAATGTTTACTGTGCGTATCCAGTTGGCATAACCTGCAAAAACATTCCTTCCTTCCTAAAGACGATTCACAGATTTTTCGCTTCACTCGCTGACTCATCTTTCTCAACTTTGCTCATCAACTTTGCTCCTGCCGCAATGCTTGAGGCTGTTTACTAAGATAGAAAAAAGCAAAGAGATAATTATCATAAAGGTACAAGGATGGTTTAAGGTGAAAAAGATTAACATGGATTACAAATGGCAAATTTCAAAAATTTGGGCTAAAGATCCATAAACCATGGCAAAGCTCCTTTAAAGTGAACCTTTGACAGTGTAAATTTTACATGCCCTCCCCCCCAAAAAAGGTCTCCTTCCTCTCAATTTTAGATTTGGGTACTTCCTCCTGGTATTTTTATGGCAAGTAGAACAAATAAGGCTTGCAAAAAACAGACAATGCACCCTCGTCATTAAATTGCAGCAATTCCTTTAAGCAGGCTTTAGTTTGGTTTGATCTCTACCCTATATGGCAGTCTGCTATTTTGTTCTAATATTACAGACAGAATTGATATTAAACCTAGTCAAGACTATTAATTAAGTTCTACTATTTATTTGTAGATAATACTGGCAGTTTCACTACATCTGACAAGAGTACAGGAGACAAAGTATCCCAGGTTAGAACAGAAAGATGCTTGGTTTTGGCATTCTAATTATGCAGTTACCTGCTCCTGTAGGAATGAATATATAAAGGGGTCCTAAGGATACCTTTCAGTGAGGATATCTTCTGAGTGACTCAGTCTAAATCCATATATTATATATATTCACCAATAAATTTTCCTTTGATGTCATTGGCTAAAACTGTTCATGGTACAATCTCACAGGGGACTACTATCAGGCCATGTATGACCATTGGATGACAAGCACCCATTTAGAGAGGTAGCTCATGGAATACAGCTTCTTTTTTTGCTTCATGTTTTGTTTTCTTTCAGCCTGAGGTCAAGGATGATCCCCAAGGACAGTCGACTGAGGCTCGGTCAGCAAATGAATATGAGAAGCTAGCACACATGTGCTTGAAGCAGAAAGAGTAAGTGTCAAAACCTGGTGTATGTTTTTCCTACGTCATGCCCATTGAGAAGCAAGCCACAGTGGCATAATGGCTCTAAATCAGGCACAATTTTCTGCCACTCTCTCTGGTCCAGTCGCATTCCTCCCTGGGGGCTGAGGCAAGCTCATTTCCTAAAACAGCAGCTGGTTATCAAGCCTACTCTGGATCAAAATTTCTGGGGAAACAAGATGTGATGAACTAGCAGCACATTCAAGGGGATAAACGATACTTCTATTTGCCTTGTGGTGTAGAGGCTTATAAGTCCCCTGGGTACCCCTGTTTTTCTTGGTCAATGCAGGGTTCTTTGGGATCAGCCAGAGTGTCGTCAACTGGGATCGGCTAGATCTCATGAGCAACTGGGCTTGAAAGTGCATGATATTTGAAATTATATGAACTTACACCCAAAGAAACTTAATCTATTTCAGCCATTTAGCTTGGTTCATCAATAGCAGAACATTTTCAACAAAGTTTATTTTGGTCACTAAAAATTACCAGAGCATTATATTTGGCATTATTTTCTTAACTTAAATGACATTTTTTGCATCACTTTTTTACAGTGCTCAGCTGGCACTAGAGTACTGTGGCAAGGTGAGACATTTCATGTCTATTTAAGAATTTAGGATCTTTGGAGAGAAAGAGAAAGTTTGTAATGGTCTAATGTGTTTACTCTGCATCTTGGTAAACATTATAACTTTATGCAAGTGAATAAGCTTATATGAAAGATCATATATTTGAACTGTAGAAAAAGAAATGAAGATATAATTTATCATTGCGGTACATACACATTAAGCAGTTGTGAAATTAAAGCCTGAAAAAAATTCAGGCTTGCAGTTCAAGCCTGAATTTTTTTTCAGGCTTTAATTTGGTACTGCGATGATCAATCATGGCTACCTCATAACTTTTTCTTAAATAGGCATAACATTTATCTAGAGTTCAAAATATAAAATCTTTCAGACAGCCATTCAATGAGAATAATATTATTGGTGATACTTAGATCTGACATTTCTTAGTTCATGTTCTCTCCCCCTCATTCTATGCTGTTCAGTAGCAGTGTAATACTCTTATTAACTTCTTTAATTTATAGCTTACCATTGTCAATTGCAACATTTTCTCCAGGCTGTAAAACTGCGCCAATCCATATATGGAGAAGAACATCCCATAACCAAACGTACACTGGATCTTTTCACTGTCATATATGCTGAGATGGGAAAGGAGCAATATACAGGTACACTGGAAAAACAAATTGGCTGACATCTGGCAAACAGACATTTCTCTTTCACATGTGATTGATAAATAAAGCACTTGTGCTTTGGTGGATCAATGCTCTGCACTGCATTGCACTGCACTTAAACTGCACAGACTTCTTGCTTGGTCAGTGCAACACTGCTCTGTGTAATTTAGATTTGACCACAAGTCGAGCTGCAAAAACTGAGCTGCGAAAAGCGAAAAAATGGCTGTGATGCTCAAAAATTGAGTACGAAGAGGCCGAGTGGGAGGAGTAAGGGACCTTTCGAAAGTATATGTATGACCTTACTGTTGAGGTGAAAATTATCTAGGAATTAAACACTTTTTTTCAGGAAACCCATCAATGACCTTTGAAAGAGTTTGCAATTGTAGCTGCTCAATCAGTAAATTAGACGTCGAGCACTGCAAACCTGACTGCATAGCTAGCACCTGGTCCCTAGTATGCGTCCCGTCCCTAATAAACGTCCCGTTCCTAACAAGTGTCCCATCCCTAATAAGCGTCGTGTCCCTAATAAGGGTCGTATCTCTAATAAGCGTCCCATCCCCAATAAGCGTCCCGTCCCTGATAAGCGTCCCGTTCCTGATAAGCATCCCGTCGCTTATAAGCGTCCCGTCCCTTATAAGCGCCACCGTCTCCAATAGCGCGCGCCCTCGAGTTACCAAAAGTAAATCAACGCTCCGAGTGTTCAGTCAAATCATTACGGTAATCCAAAAACATTTTTTTCCTTTTTCTTTGCCTTAAGATACATTAGTTCATGAAAATGTATAGAATTCAAACTAACTTTTGACCTTAACTGCTCATTTTTTTTCTTTACCATATTTCCAGTTTTCACCCCTGCTCTTCTTAAATGCGTTATTTCACATTATTAAAAGTCATCTATTTTTAACAAGCAAGTTATTATGTTAAGTAATAAGGTGCAAATTAAGCAAAACCTTGGAGCTTCGAGGGTGTTGTATGATAATTACTTAAAGACTTAAAGACTTCACTCTGAAATGTGAACTGCTTATGTTTGTTTAGTGAAGGAGTAATGAGCTCATGTACTCTTCATCTCTTGTATTCTGCTCTCAGCCGCCATGCAGAAATTCAACAAATCCAAGCAGTCTGACGAGGCGAGTCCCGAAAAAGCCACACAGTCTCCAGAAAGTACTGAGTCAGCAAAAGAGACAAGTGCCGAGTCAGCAAAAGGGAATGTCAAAGAGAACGGAGACACAGCAGTGGACTCAAGGCCAACCCCCGCTGGAGAGTCTCACGAGGAGGAACATGACACGACCGCACCTGACGCACAAGTAAACAGTACGTGTTGGAGTTTAGCTACACTTGGGCAACCTCGACCCCAGGCTCTCTCTCAAGGCAAAGAAGAGAGAGCCTGGAATCGAGGTTGATAGTGAGATGAATCTACGCGTGAACACATCTCGAACGTTGCACGATTCGTCATCATGAATGAAGAAATTTATTAGTTTCTAAAGAAACTGTTGTGCTGTGTGGACAGGGAAGTGAAACACTTAGCTAAGTTGAAAATGATAAGGGTAAATTAACTGTTTATTTCTCGTTCTTGAAGCGTGATTGGGGGCTAATCGACTTTTGGTTAGGGGCTAGCCGGCTAGGGGCTAATCAACTTGGGGGCTAAATGACCGATAACCATGAGGGGCTGACGCTCGAAACGTCGGCGTCACAAACTCATTACGTCACAAATTCACCTTTGTCAACTTCAAGTTGAGAAACAACTTAGTGGTTCGTCAGAAGTCATTTAAATTTGGCAAACCATAATGCGAACTTTAGCACCCAAAGAAGAACACAGCTAGTATCGTTTTAGCGGTGAATACATGTAGTCGTTTAGCCTACAAGTTGTTTTGGAGGCGAATTTGCACTTTGAGCTAGAGATTGCATGTGCTAAATGAAAAGTATGATGTTGCTAGGTCTTGCACTACATTTATTAAAACATCCTTTTTACCTCTTTTGCCTCCGCAGATGAAAATATGAGTATCACGCCTGGTCAAGCAATGTTCTGTTTCTTTCTTATCACTGTCGCAGTAGCTGTTGGCGTGACATTATTTTGCTGTCACGTCAGTGGTAAAGACCCTGTCTCCACCTTCAACTACATCGTGACGCGACTCAAGTTTTACTATTTTTACTATTTCAGAAGAGCTCCTGGAGGGAACAGATTCTTCTGATACCTTAGACTCCAGTGTTCAGTTTTCAGATTTGTCTAGTTTTTAATATTATTGCATGTTATTTTATGGTGTAAATTTAACCGAGAAGCACAGTGGTTTAAAGTGAATGCAGTGCCTTGATAAGTTGTTTTAACTTGTGTAAAGAGATAGAAAAGGCTCCCCGATGTGGCGAAAGTCAGCGACATTCCCAGAAAAATTCAATTTTCTTTTCTGTTAATAAACGCCGTTTACTAACTAGAAGCAATGGTACCTGGGAATAAATACATGAAAAACCTTTACAATATGACTGAGAAAATTACTGCATTGTGATTGGCTGAGAACAGGCCAATTTTTAATTTGCACCGCAAAGCAAAATAACGCGCGCTGTTTCGTAACTTGCTCAGTCATGTAACAAATGAGTAATCGTACAAAAGCTCGTACAATTAAGGATTTGAACTATTCGTGATATTAAAAAGTTATTTGAAATTACATTTGCCTAAAGACTAGTGCAGTTTTCAGAGAGTTTTCAGTATCACGCGAAGTCTAAATCGTCAATTGCACTCGCATTCTTTCAATTACCTATACTTATTTTCAATGAAATATCATACTTTTGTAAAATTTCACACCGTAAAAACTGCAATCTTTTAACTTTAAAAAATGTACATTTTAGATATTTAATAGCACTGTAAATGATGCAGTAGCAAGGAAGTAAATAAAGTAAAGGACCTGCGTGTGTTTTGGTTGTTAATAACTGCCACGGGAGTGCGTCTACTGACTTATATGTAGTCGTCCTCATAGGATACTTGAGGGCCGACAGTCTTCTGGCCGATTCAACCGGCCAAGTCAGACTACGAATAGCCTCATTTTTAGCGTGACGAGAAAGAGAGCTCGAGAGGAGAAATAGCTTCGCAAAATCTGGGGCCCTGTCATCATTGCTAGAAGTTTAAACCCGAGTAGAAAAGGGTTACCTGACAAGAGCGTTAGTACCATGCTCCAGGCGTTCGTTTAGTTGAGAACAATGAGAAAAGCGTTGAGAGAAAAATGGGGAAGGGTGTGGTACTCTCCCATCTACTGTTACTCTCGTCTTTTATTGTGTTGGTCCCTGAACGGCTGCAACAGGAAACTGTTTTCGTCTAAATCCTCTCAGAGGATTTGCTGAAAAAGGGTCACCCGTTTTACAGGTTCAACTCATCCTGGGTCGTGCAACGGCTGGAGACTTGAACAGGGTATGTGTGCAGTCCGAGCAAAAGCTAAAATTTGCTATAAAGAACAAAGCTTCAAAGAGACAGCATTCTTGGAGGAAGAATCTACGAAGCACAATGAAACGAGCAACAATGAACTATCTTTTATCCGAGAATAAGAATTTATTTACAGTCGAACCTCTCTGTACGGACACCTCTCTAAAACGGACAGTTTCCTATGTACCGACAAAATTCTCATACATTTCCTCTAAAAAAAAAAAAACTCTTTAATGCGGACCTCTCCAAAACGGACAAAGAACACTAAATCTCGGTCCTAGGGAGCAAATTCATACAAATTTAACCTCTCTATTTCGGACACTCGGGGACCAGGTGTCGATAATTTGCGGTATGTACCTTATCCTGTCGACGGTTACACAAACATTGCCACTTTATCGTCCAGATCAGCAACACCAATGCCAGAACAGGTCAAAATGTTAGTTTTCAAAACTTACATTTACAAATGCAAATACAGTACAATACAGACTTAAAAGTTGCGCCATCATGGTGACCTCTCCAATACGGACACCTCTCTAATACGGACACTTCATTCTGCGCCTTTGGTGTCCATATTAGAGAGGTTCGACTCTAGACTCGGTATTTCTAAATAATTCTGCTCTCCATCGATACCTTTGGTTTTAAAAAACTAAATGCTACGCAAATTGACCATTGTAAACTATTATCAGGACGCCAAAGTAAGTTAGCTTAAGTTAAAATACGTGATTTGTGAAATAATGTAAAACATACACATGATTCGTAATCTGAAGGAAACTAGGCTCGTGATTCGTGACCGGACACACCTGCCCTTTAGCACCCCGTTGTACTACGCCCCGTAATATTAGTTGTACTAGGTTGCTGTAGTAGATTACTTGTAAAATTGTCGATCTCTCGTGATCTCTGGAATGGAGTATCTTTTTGCTTTGTTTATGGCAGAGTAGGACGTCAAAAGCATTCCTACCCTGTGCGTTCAAGCCTTCAGGGTAAGAGTTTGGGTCTGCGTAAAGGCTATAACTTTGCACGCCAAACGGACCTAGGGAAGGCTTGGTGGCTTTGTAGCAGGCCTGGCCCCTCAGTCATTCCCGAAACCATGTCGAAGCACAAATATGGCGGCCGAGGAGGAGTGGTATTTTGAGGAGGAAGGGTGCCTTCAGTTCAGTGGCCGTCCAATCTCAGTTACATTTTCCCCAGCGTCAAACTGCTTCATCTGTACGCTCGAGGATGGGACGATTGAGGTTGTGGATGCGCGTTCCAGTTTGCGTTTGAAGCGAACATCGACAGCAGGTCTGTTTAATGAGATGAAGCATGTGATTTTGATGTGAAAACGATTTATAAGATTGCCCGTTCCCTTTTTTGCCTCTACTGTTTGAGCAAATTACCTAGGAATTAACTGCTCAAAATGCTGACAAGTCATCTTTACGCGAGGTTTTAATAATTAACATAATTCTTATTGTTGTACAGTAATATATCTTAAGCCTACCTATGGTTCCACAAAGCGAAATCGATCTTGTTCAATACGTGCAGCCAGCCGTTCAGAATCTTCAGGGTGAACCAGACTTGAACAACTTCGCTGTAATCACTGTCTGTAAGCTACGAAAAGTCGTTGAATTTATGCTAGCATTCTTGAAATTCACTTTTCAATTTAGTCACGTTAAGATTATATAATACCTTACGTCAATATTTTTGCATAGGGTTAGTCCCAACTGCAAAGATTGAGTTGAACTGTGAGAAACATATGTCAGGGTGCAAAAAGAACCAATTTTGAGCTTGTCCAAAAAGCAAGCTGTAGCTATGATGTAACAGCCCGAAAGTCATTCTCACTGTCTCCACAAAATTTCATGTCTTGCAGTTTTTCAGTAATTTGAATTTCCTCACAAATTTTCCCAAGAAACTTCACTTGCCCATTGGTCAAGTGAAGGACAGAATCCACTAGATTGACTGCAAAATCCACTAGTGGTCACTTTTCCTAGGCTATTGGGCATGCCTTTTTTTTTGCAAACTGATAATATGGAAAAGTGGAGGTATTACATTGTGACATTGTGAACTGTGGGGGCAACTTGCACTGTTTACAAGGCTCTTTATAATTGGCCAAACAAGATATTAGATAAAGAACACAAACAATGCCCCTAGCTCTAAGAACAAAAGAGGTACAAATAATTATTAACAGGAATGAATCAAAACAGAGGTCTTAAACAGTGCAGGTCAACTGAAACTGTGAACATTCACCACTGATGCTGAGTCATAATTAACAATTTTAATCCATAATCTGTAAAATGGCAAAATGGCTCACCTGTGTACATGTGCTCACTCTTTTGTCAAGAAATTAGAAAGGGGCCTCAGTAGTGTTGTAGCATTTCATCTGATAAGTGTAATTGCTGTCTGCATGACTTTGCTTGAGATATTGATTTTTGCCACATTTTATATATGAAGGGTTTGTTTTAAATCTCAAAATAATTTTGTCACTACAAAATGCCCTTCATGGACTGCAGAGGAACAGGGGAAATAAGACGTGGATAAATTATGCGCACAGGCTTAGAATATAAGATTATGTTTATGACTTATGGCATGACATGCAACATATTAGGTGAAAAAAAAGTAGAGTTTCTTTGCTAATGATTCCCAAGTATTACTTCACATGATATCTGTAATATATGTAATATAATTAGTGGAGTCCATTTTTTCTGTCTACTTAGAGAACACAGGGCCTCTGCAGTGCAGATTTTGTCCTGAAGTGGAGAAGCTGTTCATTACAAATGGATATGTCTCTGGGTTACGGAAGGATCTCAATGGTGTGTTGCTGCTGGACAGCATCTTACAACCTCCTCTTAAAGGTCCCTGCTTGGATCCAGTTGTGTTGGAGCTAACCCTCTCAGATGTAAGTGTTAAACTCTATAACAATCACAAGGTCCTATTTTCCAGTTGGGGAATCAGAAATGCTGACAACAATGACAGTGATGTTGCTGATGACTGCATTGGCAGCAGCAGTGGTGCTGGTGGTGACAATGAAGACAACAATGACACATCAATCATTTCTTTTGATTATAGTTCTCAACAGAGTTTGGAGCAAAAGAAAGCTTCTGAAAAGTTTAGTTATTAGATGTTTGGCCTGGAAGGGACTCAACAAAGTTTTATACAGGGAGGCTTCACCCGAAGTCCAACGCCTTACCCTTTTGTATACCATTTTGACATGAAAGGTACCTCTTTCATATACCTTTCATTGAAAAAGTTATCCGTTTCACATACGTACTTGAGAATATCGCGTCTCTTTTCTAAACCCTTGAAATGAAGTTAGTGATGTAAAGCTTAATAAATTAGATGATACAGCTGTAAGGTGGGTCTGTGCGAAGTATTTTAATTAGAGTCCCTTTCAAATACCTAAATGACAGATTTCCCTACCTTTTCATATACTTCAACTTATGAAATCCCTACCCTTTTATATACCTGAAGCCTGAAAAAGGTACCCCTTTAGGGCAGAGCCTCCCCCTGTAGGCCATTATAGCAAGTACCCCTCTGCCATGGGTGTTTGACTTTATAAGGCTTACATTGTAGTTTTGAAAAGTGTAATTGTGTCAAGAACATGATCAGTGGCAGTAAAATCACAAAAAATTATTAATAGTACATTCCTCAGCTTATTCAGATTAGTTATTTTTACAGCTACATCCTTTTCTTATATATCTAATACTGGTTGAACAAGCTTTTCCAGCTGGAAGAAACATATAGATGCATTTTTAATGAAATAATGGTGAATTGCTCAAGCCATGCACACAAAGCTAAAAAGTAAAGCTACATTGGCAATTAAGGTGGCCTCTGCTAAAAGCCTAGTGGTTTTTGGAGGTCCCAGTTACCCTATCTAATTTGTTGCGCTTGTATGTATTTTTTTTTATATTGTGGAAAATAAATGATAATGATAGAGATTGTGTAACTTTTTAGGTATAGCTTCCAAAAAACTGTGGAAACACTCACCTGTGGGCTTGTGTTCCCACAGCATCTCTCATTCTCCCAAACTTCCATGTGTGTTTGTGTAACTTGAGAGGAACATGGTACATGTTTAAGCTGGCTAGGATTTTGCCTGGCTAATTATAGTACATCTGCTCTGTCTTATGTTTCCAGGCTCTCCAGTTGTTATCAGCTATGGAGATGTGTATCTCTGCTGCAGAAGATGACGTTAGGATGAAATGTATGAAGGTTGTACATTCAATGTTAAAGGAAGAAGTGGATAAGGCTCAGTCACTGTCAAGTTCCAGCCATGACAAAGCAATCAAGGTAATTATACATTGTCTCTGCAGGGTGCAGAGAAAATCAGCATTACAGCTTGCTTATCACCAGCAAACTTTTACGAGTCTGAAAAAAATTCTCATCAGCATGATTAATTAGAACTTTAAAGATTAAAATTAAAACAATAATTTGATCTCTTATGGTAGTTCTGGAACTTGAATTTTTGCTCAAATAACTTCATTTGCTCATAAGGGAACTGACCCAACCAGCTTCTAAATTCTCCCTGCTTAGTTCCTTGCCCCCGAGTAGGGGATAAATTCTCCCTGCACTGAACACCAAATTGTCTTTGTGTATGGGAGGCGTGGTGGCCTCATAGCTTGTACGCTCATCTCCTGATTAAGTGGCCCGGATTCCAGCCCTGGCCAGGGACACTGTGTTGTGCTTTTGGGCAAGACACTTTACAGGGCTCGAAATTGTGACTCACTGGTCGCCAATGCGACCAAAAATTGAGCACTGGCAACTAAATTTTCAGAACTGGTCGGCAGCTGATGACTCGCATTTTGTCCGATAACTAAAGAAAACCACAACACAACTTTTGTTTTTAGATCTTTATATTAGGAAATCAATCAGATATGGTAGCTAGTATACAGCTCACCTTTCCATTCCCAGTAAAATAATGTCTGAATATTACAAGATAATTGAAAAAATTGAACGTATTTCAACACGTTGATACTGCGTTCACGGCGCGCCATATTGTTTCAGCAGCTTCTTCCAAAACTGGGATCGCAGGCACACTTCAAAACCATGTGCTTTTCATTTGCTGCTAAAATGGTGGCAGATACCAATCAGTTGAAGGAATTACGTGAGTTTTTACGTGTGGGGAATGAAGATTCGGCCTAAAGGTTAATCCAAACTTCGAATCCTTCATCAGTTGTTGAATAAAATACGCAAATACGCAAGGACCCGAGGTTGTCTCACAATGAAAACCACAGACTTAAAACGTTTTATACTTCCCTTCATTGACAATGACTACGGAGACAACCATCATCTTCGCACCAGAGACACATCACCGGAGAACAACGGTAGCTTTATAACTAAGTGTTACTCGTGTTATGTCTAATTGTTTTTGCTCTTCAATTGTGACTTTTCTTGCATGCTAAGTAACGTATAAAATCGTGTTCTTGTGTGAGTTATATATAAAATAAGTTGGCGACCAAAATTTACAATCTGGCAACCAGAATTTTTCCGTTACTCGCCAGCTGGCTCCCGAACGAAAAAGTTAATCTCGAGTCCTGCTTTAGTCCCTTAGTGCCTCTCTCCACCCAGGTGCAAAATGGGCACCGGTGAATTTAGTGCTGAGGTTGTAACCCTGCAATGGACTAACAGTCTATCCAGGAGGGGAGTAGAAATAACCCTACACCTGTAGTCGCTTCATGCTACAGAAACCGGGATAGGCTCCGGCCTGATGGGCCAGGTGGCTCGTATGCAGACTTTACCCTTACCTACTAATTTTTACATGTTTTCCTTCAAAGTGGTGCACCTGCCAGTTAAAGTATGCTTGCAGTGCACTGGATGCAGCCTTTGCCGATCTGATCACTTACCTTCAGAGAAGTTGTAAGAATCATGCAGCCCTCCCGGTGGTTTCAGCCGTGCAGTCCAGGACAATGTACCTGCTTGAAGTAGTCACAACTGACAATAAGCCTAGTTTACCTGGAAATAAATCTCCAATGTTTATGGAAGCAGTCAGAAGAAAGACATTTTCGTCGTGGCCGCACAAAGAATACAGGTATAGGGCTGTCATTAAGTTTTAAGTCCTATGTTGCTGTGATCTTCACACCCATAACAAACTTATCACTTTGTGGGCGAATGGTATCATCAAAAGACAAGTTCACTCATAACATCAAGTGTCATCAAGTATACTCAGGCGGTACAGGTGTTATGGTTTGTGGCCCTTAGTTACACCCCCGAGGTACTGTATATTACGCCATGGATGGGTCATAAAATTGATTTTGAGTCACAATTTAAATATTGATAACAATATTTATAAAATTTGAATTATTGTTCAGTAAAAATGAGTATTACTTTGACCCGCCTGAAGTCCAAGAAAAAACATTAATTCATAATCAGTTTGCCCTGTGAACCATATTTAATGGAAGTTATGTTTTGTTTAAGGTGGGCATATCCAGAAGCTATGGCCAAAGCTGGCTTTTATCACCAAGTGAGTTTGAGATGTCACTGGACACCCACTATATGGACACCCACTTGATATAAACAGTTTTGTTTTCCTCTGAAAAAAAAAGCTCATATATTTTGTCTTACATTAACCCACCTAATACAGACACTGGTAGTATGGACACTTGATATAAACATTTTCATTTCCTCAACAAAAAGCTCAATATTTTGTCTTACATTAGCCTGTTTAATACAGACACTGAAATATGGATAAAGGATGCTTTACTCTGGCCTAAGTGACATGATCCTTACAAGGTCAACCTTGCTTATTGGATCTGATTATCTAACCACTGTAAATTTTGATTTTGCACAATTATGTGCCAATTGTATCTTTTACGAAAATGAAAGCTTTCTACTGCCCTTTTGCTTTTCTGATTTGTCCAAAGAATAATTTCCTAACTTTGTGTTATTTTAGAGAGACGTTTCGTTTGCCTAGGCTAACTCTTTTAAAAGGGTGAACTGAATATATGTTGTAGTTAATTATTGATTTCAGTTAATTTTTGATATCAACTATACAGTCAACTCACTATTTTGAACCCTCTGGGGAACAAAAAATAGTTCGAAATAGCGGGAATTTGAAAAATAGCTGACAATAAATGACTGAAAGTCAGATCCATGGGAAATAGTTTTGAGATGGTTTTGGAATTTGAAATAACCAAGTACAAATTAGCAGGGTCCAACTGTCAGTTGTTCCTTTTTCTTGAGTTAGTTAACTGTTCTTAAAACTAACTCCAAAAAAATGAACCACATATAGCTGAAATCAAAAATTTTCTACTGTAGATCGTACAATTTCTAGCAATAGATTTGGATTTATTTAGTTACATGTACTCTTAGTTGCTTCTCTGCCCTATTATGTTACTATTTTGGGTCTTTTTCTCTTTCAGCCTAGTAATCGTGGAGATGACCGAGCTCTCTGTTTTACTTGCAATGTGTGTCTGGTGTGTTGGGAACCAACTGATGAACCCTGGTGAGTAAAGACAGCAGATTCAGGTTGGGCATTTATCACGCTCAGTTATTGCATTTGCTGTAATGATTGATTGTGTTACAATACAAAATGTCAGACATTGCTAGGTGGAAATAACAACATTCTATCCAGAAAAAAGCAGGTTTTGGTTAGTAGGTCACCTCCTCATTCAATAAGTTTGTCAATAATTGTACAATATACATGTACTATAAATCCTCCAATTAGCGCTCGGGCGCTTATTTCATATTTAGGAGAAGACTGGGATGCTTATTCAAGGGGCACACTTAATTGAGGGGGGGTGCTTATTTGATTTTTCCCAAATCGTAGCCTGACATGATCATTTTTTTAATGCATCATCTGCGTGTAAACAACAGCATAAGCTGTTTATTGACATAAAAACCTGATCCTAAAGTTTAAATCGCGGCACCGTTAGCATTTGTAATTTTTTTCCAAACTTAATATGTTCACAAACTGAAACAATGCACAAATCTAATACTACACAATGAAAACTATACATCCTCTGTTGTCTCATTACTTGTCAAATGGGGGGAGGGGAGGGAGTGCTTATTCGAGGGAGGCGCTTATTTTAAATTTTGGCTGATCGGAGGAGCATTTATTCAAAGGGAGCGCTTATGCAAGGGGGGGGCGCTAATTCAAGCATATACGTTATGTGTTATTAACAAAATATAATGAAGCTCCTGGCTGATAGAAACAACCACATTATTTTTTAAGTTTGGCGGTTGTAACAGACTTGTCATTCTGTCTGTCAGGTCAGAGCATGAGCGCCATTGTCCAGACTGTTCATTTGTGAGAGGAGACCACACTAAAAATGTTCCTATGTCAGGTGGGTGAAGTCCATCATAGCTCTCTGGGAACAATCATAAGTGTATGTAAGGGACTAAGCGAGTTCTATTGGAAACCCACAAATCTGATCGATTCTCCCAAAATTTTATATTCACTGACTGAACATGATTGCAACCTGGTTACTCTTGAAAGGACAGATTATTCTCTAGTTTTGGCTTAATAATAGATAAAATTGTGGGCTTTGAACTGGAATCTAATGAGTTTCATTACAAAGCAAAAAGAAATAGGCTACTCACCCTTGTCTCCTTTGAGTGATTGTCAACTCAGTTCTGTCATTGGCCATTCACTCGCTAGAAACTTGGGGGCAGGGCTAAAACTTGGACGACTAAAAATTTAGGTTTAATTGCCCAATACGCAACTACAATACGAAATGTTTCAGTGCGATTTATTAGAAAATACAAAATTAAAATAATTAAAAGATAAAATAACCAGTAATTTAATCGGACTTTGTCTTTTTTCTTCTCCTTAACTCTAATTTCACCAACATCAGTAAATGTGTGGTTCTTTAACTGCAAAATTCCACGGGAACTGAATCCATAATGAGATGTTATTTTGATATCTCTGTCGCCATGTGACTCCAGACTCACCCAAAGTAATTTGCTGTCTGTTCTGTGTCATCACACATGCTTGTGCTTAATACACAACAATCGTTGACAAAATGTTGAATCCCTCACTGGTTGAGCAGTTGTCGACCAAAAAACTGAGGAATAAGAAAGATGCTCAGGAAGCTAACAAAAGCTGTACAGCATTGACAAAAACTCCTGAATGTGTCAAAATAGTTGGACAAAAGAGAGGCTGTGGCTGGTGTTTCATGTAACTAGAGCTGCAGAAAATCCAGGGCCACTTTATATGGTTCTGGGCAACTGAGAAATCAAGGAGTTTGGCCCGGCTTGCTGGCACTGAAGTTGGTTTGTCTCTGGCAGTATATGCACAAATCTATTTGGCTTTAATTTTTTTTTATGTAAGATTTATTATATACTAGATTCTTGAATAGTGTTGGTCTTTTTACATAAAAGGTCACAATCCTTAACTCACAGTTAAGGCTTTCAAAAATCAATTTTCTTTCTTCCATGTGGCCTGGTTGAAGATGTACATGTATGCCATGCAGCAATTTCTGATTCTGTCTCCTGCCATTGTTTTTTTAGTGTCACTAGCTACTGCTCCAGCTTGTGCTCATGAATCAACTCATGTTAAAGTAAGTTGGTCAAGCCATGTTAGTAATGGTACACTGTGTTGGGCTTTCACTCTAACTATATTCTTGGAATCATGTATTTTGTCTTGTTATGCTGTGTGTCCTTCCACAAATTATACACTCATTGTAATTGCTCTGATATTTTTACCAAATTATTTGCTTTCATATTTGGTGGCGTTTGGTGGTATATTACGAAAATGGAGGAAAAATTCAATGATCAGCTATGACAGTGTCCCTTTTAAAATTCATACTGTCCTGGAATAGCTCCATCTCATTTTGAGCAACTGGTATCCAATCCTATCCCACCCCAAGACTGGGAATTTCTTGCATGTTCAATACCTGTGAGACTCTGGTGTCTTGCTACCGTGTCTGTACAAACTTTAGTTGTCACTCTCACTCCATGAAGATTACTGGTAAGGTTGCGTTCAATACCTGTACATGCATATGCAATGAGTTCTTTTCAAGGGACAAGGAAGTACTTGAGCTTAGAATATTGGATTGCACAAATACCTTGCTTTTCGTTGGTGCAGGTCATCAGCGAGAGCTCTTGTTCCCACTATATTGCAACGTGTAGTGAAGATGGACATGTCATCATCTGGAACATCCAAGATGAGCTTAAGGTTGGCAACCATTTATTTGCATCCTGAATAAACCTTCATTGTATAAACCTCATAACTGTATTGTGAAGTATTGCGTAACTAACACGTGATTTAAACTATTTCCTGTATGAATTTTGACAATTTGGGGGGGCTTTAACCTTGCGCTTAACTTATTACTAACTTAAGACAGTCTTAAATCCTTTGTAAGTTTTAAATATGGCCCTCCAATTTCTTATGCATAGGCTTCTTTACATTACATGGAAAAAGTCTATTTTTAATTGCAGATCCACACTGAGTTTCAAGTTGATCTCCCTGATGAGGTTACAGATGTACAGGTTGGTGATTTGTCCACAAGAACTGGCCCTCCAACAAGCTTTATTGCTTGGGCTGAGCCCGAGAATGAAGAAGATATGGAAGGCACATCTACTGAACAAGACAATGACTCAGAAAGTGTGAGTGAAGCACTTACTCCAGTTAGCAATGGTGAAGAAAGCTGTAAAGAGGAGGCGTCTACACCCTCGCCCACACTACACCAGAACACCAGTGAAGAATGCGAGAACAGACAAGGTGCAAATCTTAAATAGTACAACTTTGCTGTGGTCTGTTTTCAAAGCTGTGAATAATAATGTTCTGATTACAATGTAGCTTTGATGTAGTCTACTTTTCATTGATAGTTAACCTTAGTGCATGTGTTTAGTTGTCTTCTATATGATAAGTCACCAACATTATTCTAGCACTTTGATTCGTTCTTAGTCATGATCAATCAAAGGACATAGGTATATGCTGTAACAGATGTATGGTGTGGTATTCTACCTGTCTTTTTTTTTAGTTGCATAAAAAGAGGAGGGTAAAGTTTGACTAAAATCAGTTGTGGGCTCAACTCTAAATATGAGTCTCAAATAAGAGAGAACAGTTTGTTATGCAATAAGCCATTTACAAGTTGCTTTTTACCTCTGTTTCAAAACAAGTCCCGTTACAGAACCGTTCATATGGAAATGAGTTTGAGTTGCAAGACAATAAACATGCAAGAAAAAACCTCATTTCAATATGAAATGCTGTGCCCCAAGCCTTGTTTTTAAACAGAGAAAAGAGGAAGCTGGAAATGAGTGTTAGAAGTGTTTTTCCAGGTTTTTTTTTAATAATAAACTCCCACACAATTTCCATCCTAATTTATGTAATATAATCCATGTTGGTTGCATTATTTACAGATGAGGAGAAGAGTGCTGCTGACAGTCCATCTGAAAATACTGTTTCAGATCAACAAAATGGCAAACACAAGTTAACTGTCTGTTCGGTGTCTATTGTGTGTTCTTGTGGAAAAGATCCAACAAACAATGCCAGCCAGAAATGTCAATCATTTGGACACACTGCAACTTTAATGCTAGCAACATTTGTGGGAAAGAACTACCTGACAAGTGATGCAGTAAAAGCAGAGGACAAACACGATTCAAATGCCACAGCGGGAACTCAACTTCACCCCTACATTTTAGTGTATGACATCTTGACAGATTCAGGAAACAAGCTAGGAGAAACTACTTCAAAGCAGCATTTCAACGTTGACAGCAGTACTGAACTTGAAAAGGAAATGTTGATGCTGACCCCATCTGGGAGTGATGATGACTGGATGTATGATCAGCTTCCTGTTTATGCCCCTCCCCCTCCTCCAGTCCTTCCTCCTGACACACTTCATTCATCTGTGTTGCAAAAATTTGCCGAGGCTATCGCTGGTGAGAATGAAGACAAAGGAAAGACTAACAAATCTAAAGAGGAACCAAATAGATATAGGGAACTTCAGTGTATAGGGTTGTCAGTAGTCTGCAAAGGACAGTGCTGTAAGGTGTCCAACGTAGTCCCATTTGGGGATGGTCAATATTTGTTGATCAGTTTTGATGTATGTAGTTCCTGCAATGATAAAGTGAAGTCGGCTCCCAGTGGCTCAAGTAGAAAAACTGAAACAATAGTTCAATCAAGTGATGATTCTTCAGCAGAAGCAGCAAATAATTCTAAGCAAGAAATTAATCCAAACAATCATAATTGTGAACATAATTTTAATCAAACGACTCTTGCAGTGTACAGAATAGTTATCAATGATGGCAAGAGAACGTTGTCCCAACAGCCTACAAGAACAAAACCCTTTGCCACTACTGATGGTCTATTCAGTAGCATAGTTCCCCTGCCCCTTGAAAGCCATGATCACTTAGGTGACCTCTGCTTTCAAGAGGCCGAAGCAGAGCATTCTTCGCCAAGTCAGCTGTTGGTGGCAGCTGTCAGGGAGAGTGTCGTCCTTATGGATGCAAGCTCTCTGAATATTCTCACCAAGTTCACAAATGGGGCCTCAAGGATTACACATGTTCTGAACTGTCCAGGGATGGACTGCTTTTGTGCATGCACAGAGGATGGAATGATGCACTTTCTTGGATTGCGGCACCAGCAGGCTGGTGAAGCAAGTTTAGGTACCATGGGAGAAGAGAGTACAGATGGCACTCCTCAGGCAACCTCAGCAGGTTCTTGGTCACAATCAGGTAATAAGCAACAGAAAAGACTATTTTAAAAAGGTTAATATTTTGTCGTTATTTATCCGCACTATTTTTTGAATGCAGTCGTTTTACACTTTCCTCCCCTTGTACTTCTTTTTTGTTCCTTAAATTTGAGCTATAATTTTGTAGTATTTGGAGTAATCTTCCATGCATAGTTTGTATATACAAGCACACATCCTGGTATGTCCACTCTGTGCAATGCAGTGGGAAAGTTACTTCAAGTATCACATAACCATGAGCTGTAAGCAGTTAACAGTGAGAAAGAAATTTGCAGCATCTCATGTAATGTTTACACTTCCTTATAAAACATTACCATAAGTTTGTATAAATTAAAATAGGAATTTCTGGCATGCAGTAGCATGTTGATCATTGCATTACGTTTGCAGCTGTTGCTCTTGACCCTGATGAACCAGTCACTATGGCAGGCCTGCTGTCTTTGGTTCAGCTCACAGAGTTTGTTACATTGATGCCAAGGTTCACTGCTTCAGTGCCATCATCTTGGGTGGAGGTTCAGCAGGATCAACAGCGTCTTCACCAACACAGCCTGCTAGACCCTGTGTTGCATACCAGGACATGGAAACTGCGATCAGACAGTAGCAGGTACTGTATGAACCTGCCATGAAATGATTTAGCATAAGATTATGGTCATGGTATTTTCATGATTTTGAACTGCAATATAATTTAAACTGCATAGTTACTGATGAAATCTCACCTAGAAAGGAACCAATCATGATTTGTGAGCATTTAAGGCAGTTTTATGTTGCTAATACAATTATGCTAGCATGAAGCAACTAGAAATATTTTTACTCCTCCCTGGATGGGGTGCTAGTTCATTGCAGGACTAAACCCCCCTCCTCCTCCTCCCCCCCCCCCCCCCACCCCCACCAAATTCAATTTGCTAGTACCTACATGTATTTATACATCTGACTTGTGGAGAGAGATGCTGTGGGAGTTACGTGTTTTCTTGCCCAATAATTCAAAACAATGACCCTGATCAGGGTTCAAACAAACACACCAACCATCAGACCACTGACCCTCCTTTAAAAAAAGGAAGCATGACACTAAACTGAGTGGAGGGAGAAGCTCACACCCAAAACCTTCCATTGAAGGGACATGCATAGTATTTATTTAATATTTTCTAGAACAACACATTTTATGAATGGAAAGTAGTCACTTCACTTTTCATGCTAAAAGAAATTTTGATGCACAAAAATAATGCCCTGATCTATCATCTCACTCTCCAGGTTGTCCATCAGATTCAATGTGTCACATTTTGTTCTTACTCATTCTTTTACAAATGTTGCAGCTTTTTGACCAAGGAACAAGTTGTTGAGCTTGTGCTTCCACGTTACTGCCATGTGGGCCATGTAGACATCAGATTCTCACTGAGCCCTATGACTACTCAGCCAACAACAAATGTGTACCTTGTGAAGCCACCTTATCCTGGTTCCTTTAAACCAAATCACAAGGCCTTCACACCTCTTGTAGCTGAACATCTCAAGAAAGGTATTCTGACCTCTGCTCGAGAGCAAAACACTGTTGTGTGTGGCCCTGTGAATTTGAAACTGGGGCTTGATAGCACTGGACGACATGGCCGTGTGACATTGACAAGCCCTGAACTGATCAAGTCCAGCAGTAGAATTTTGCTGATTGTTTTGGACAGCTGTGGTCCCAATGAGGATTTGACAGAGGTGTCAATAACGGTGACAAGGTTTAAAAACAACTTCCCAGCTGACTGCCACAAATTGAGGAGCAGCTTGCTGGAGGACAGCAGCAAACAACTTCTTGACATTGTTGTGGGATCTGAGCCGGTGCTTGGGGCCACAAAAGTTAATGATGGAAGAAAACTGGCACTAGAACTCCTCTGCTGGATTGCCGGCATTTGTGTCAACTGCAATACTGGGTAATTTTATTTTAATGGTACACCTGTACTTGCTAAGTTGATAATCTTTTTTTTTTTGATAATCATGCAAATAAGTCAGTCATATATGAACTACAGTCAGATCAGACATTCAGAGTTCTGTTAAAAGACTTGACAACAACAATCTTTATGAAAGATTCCACTTAAAACACACAAGCACACGCAGGTCATGAGAGCTAAGGTTTGGTGTTTCTAGTTAGAATTGTGCATTAGCTATACGGTATTAAGTTGGAGCCACAACTGTGGATAAACTGCATAGGAATATGTGCAAAAACATAAAATCATTACACTATAATAACTTCAGAATATGTGTCAACATTGGACACTGGTGAGAAGGAAGAAGCCTTTCAACACTTGCAACCAAGGTTGTAGTCGTAAAACTGGTAGATAAACTGAAAATATCTTCATAAAGTTCTTTAGTGCAACATGAGTCATATATTTAACAATGTCCTCTGCATCACTTTTGTGATTCTATTTGTTAATGTCCCCAATGACTTTCTGAGGGGCAGGATAAAGTGAATGTTGACAGTTTATTCTGACATCTTAACAGGAACAACAGCTTGGTACAGGAGGTGGAGACCCATTTACCCAAGTTGATTCAGATATGTTTTCTGTCTTGTGGACGAAGCATTGCTCACAAGTGTAGCAGACTTTTGATGATGTGTGGCAGGTATAGTCCATGTTTTACAATGCAATTACTGTAGCTGAGTTCACTTTACAAAGATAGTTGTGTCCAGGAGCCAGGCTACTGGATTTTGCAGCTGGGCTAATAGATTCTGTCCTTTGCTTGCCCGATGGGCAAGTGACATTTTTGGGGGGATTTTGGGGGGATTTCCATATTGCAGAAGTACTGTAAGAGATGTGCAAAAGTTATTGTATTAATTTGTATTTAATTGTGAATTATTCAGTCATGTTAGTAGACAATAATTGGGGGTAGTGAGAAGAAACTTCAGGTTAGTACATCATAGTATCACTTCAGGCTTGCAAGGTTAACATAACAGCTGATAACCCTCTTAAATCTCTCCCTTCCTTCCCAGTGCAACTGTAATGGTCCATTCTAAACTCAATGCACAAGGTTCTGAAGTGTGATCTCTGTGAAATTTCACTAATATTAGCAATTCACTGCATTGAGCATCAGGCTGCAAGCTTTGGCGTGGGTCGTTGTATCATGTTCTGGGTGCAAGACACTTTACACTCACAGTGTCTTTCACCACCCAGGTGCATAAATGAGTACCAGTAGAAATCCTCTAAATGAACTACCGGTACATTGTAGAATTCCATACAGGAGTAGAAAACATAGTCACTTAGTGGTACAGAAACAAAAGTACATGTAAGATGGCATGATTTGTCCTGAAGCTGGCTTAACCTATTTGTGGTTAGAAATTGTGGAATTTATATCATCCTTTGTCTTCTAGGAAAGCTGCTGGCCAGAGGACCTCCTCTGACTCAACATCATCATTTAGAAGATCTCTACTAGATGCGATCCTGGATGTCCTGCAAGCAACACCATGTGCTGTATCTTCTGGAGCAGTTCAGTGGCTGTTTAAATTACTAACTGGATTTGCAGCTCAGGCAGATTCCACTCTCACCAGCTTTGTGTGCCTAGAATTGCTGGAACTTTTATCATCAAGGCTTGCCACTGTAAGACTTCGAGAGCATCTGTTTTTAAGAGCAAGGTTAGAAAGGTTATTGCTATTATTGCTAAATAAACATGAGTTGAAGGTCTGAGATTGTGTTTGTCTACGATGCTGTCAACTCTTCTGATCTTTGTGCTTTCACAGGGCACTCTTTTGAAAGGACAAGTTGAGGGATAAAGTGTTGCTTTTGGGAAATGCCATTGCAGCATCTGGCAAATTTCTGATTCTGTTGTCTAGTTAACAAATAGATCCCATGTTGGCGTGCACCTGCTCAGTAATAGATAACAGATGACATCAAAGTGTGGGAAGAACAAAAACATGTCACACAAGCGATAGTCAAGTGTATCACTGATGTTCTTACCACATTTTGACGTCTTCTGTGATCTGCTACTGAACAGTCACATGGCAGCACGGAATCCACTTGTTTTATATAACAAAGGAACAAATAAGAATGGTATTGACATCATCTATACATCTGTTGCTCTGATTGATCACAAGTAAGAACCAAACAAACTACAAGACTACTTTGACTGACTGGTGTATGTTAAGGCCAACTTAGAGGGTACAATATCTTTTGCATACAACTTTTTTGCATGCACTGCTCATATCATTCAAATACACAAACTAGTTCTCTCACATAACCTTGTTCGGTGCTTTGATATCAAATGCTGAGTTATAGTGGTTGGTTTTGTTTTGCATGTGATTGGTTAACTACATTTGTAGTGTGGGTTTTTGAACCAGCCCAGAGCATAGCAAAGTAAAGCCAAAGCAATTCTATATTACTTTCTTTCAAAACGCAATTGAAAACTGCTAAACCTGAGTAGCAGTAGTGCATTCCTGTCTCATTTTAATACCATGTTTGCTATTTCTTTAGATATGGTCTGTATGGATGCCCTTTAGATCCTGTTCTCTTTGATGCTGTACCTCAACCCCCCACCAACCCACAGAGCCCACCAGTTGTCAATGGTCTAAGTGGACTATCTTTGGCTGTTAAGGGAGCACTTGCTTCAGGAAATTCTGACCATGAGTCTTGGAGTGGTGTGAATTCCCCACTGGCTTGTCAAGGGCTCTTAGAAGTTCAGCCCCTTCATTTTGTGTGCTGTTCAACTAGTGATGGTGCCCGAGTGGAGAGAGGTGACACCCAACAAATACCTGGTGGTAGTTTGGGGCCTCCTGGGCCATCCGTGGCTGTTCCAATGACGTCTGGTGGAATGCCTTCTTCATCAACATTGGCTCCAACACTGCCAAATGTCACTGATTCTCTGGTTGCTCTGGAAGTTGAACTTCAGATGTTAAAGGTAATAACAGGAGTTGCCCTGATAATGCAGTAATTGCACTGATCATTGCTAAAATGCCTGGAAAACCACGAATTTTGAGATTTTCTTCTAGAGATTTCGGGGGCTTTTTGAGAGTTCTCTCTGCTCTATGCTCTTCTGAGAAACTCCTGGAATCTTAGCAATAGCAATATTAACAAAAAGTAAAGGAAAATGCTCGCATAACCTTTTCCACTAACACTGGGTATATCAGCTGCCTAAAGAAGATTTTTTTAAACATGTGCACTAAAAAATCTTTTGGAATTCCATAATCCCTGAGTAGTGCAAAAATGCTGTTTTAGAGGTTAGGGAAAATCAATTTTCTTCCTTCATCCTAATATTACCTTGCTTGTTGGAGAGTTCTTTCCCAGGAATTTTGGGAATCTTAAATTAATCGTTATGTACACTCAAATCCATTGAAAATACACCTTGGGTACTTAAATTTTTAATTTTTCTGGCCACACCTGAAAAAAGTCTTCCTCTTGTCATCCCAGTAAATGACAAGAACTTTACAAGACTGTATTATTCTTTTTAGCTGAATATGTAAGTACAGCTATCGATGTTTGTTTGTTTGGCCACATTTTCAAACCTTGAGAGGAAAGTTGAAAATATGGCGCACAGCGGTGTATTTTTGACAAACTTTGAAGTGTTTAGTAATGTAGTCAACGGGGTCTTAAGTGCTTGATAATCTTCTCAATCGAAACTAAGATATACCGTAAAAATCTAGAGTAATTAAGTTCAGATATCCAAACCATCATGGCTATGATTTCCTGTTGTTTAAATGTGATGAATTATTAATGTGTTTGAGAACATGATTTCAAGGATTTTTTTCTATTGTGGAATATCAGTGTACTTAGTTGCAAATGAATATTACTACTTACAATTTGTTGTGAGTAATGCATTTTTCTTGTGATGCAGCAGCACAAACAGCAGCTAGTCAGCCTGCAGCATCACAAGCAGCAACTAGAAAAACACAAGAAGGAACTAGAAGATCTGTCCATGTTGTCCCTGTTTCCTAAGTTTCTGTACAAAGCTGGAGATGTCTGGAACCCTCCACCAACCACTCAAACATTCCCTGCACCTGCTGGAACACCTATGTCTTCTACTAGCACTTTAATTAACCTGGCACAGCATAAGAAACAAACATCATCCACCAAAAAACAGGAGAGGGCAGCTGGTGTTCCTGCTTCTCAGCCAATCCAGCAGCACCTTATGCAGGTTGGTAATAAACGAGAATACACTGCTATGAAAGAAACTTGCTGACTGTTAATGTATAATAGTCAATGTGATACAAGGAAATGGGTACATAACATCGGTCTAGATCTATTTGAGGTCTTGTTAATCAAGGCTGGACCCTCCTCAACTTCTTCAAAGCTGAAGTTATATTTTATAATTATGATAACTTACTAATGCATCTGAAAAGCTTACCCAGGGGAAAACACTCTAATAACAGGGGAGACCTACAATTGTAGCTATAAATGAGTTTAAAAAAGTCAGTAATAGAAGCGAAGAATAAAAAAATTATTGTATTGGTTCATTCTGTTTCTCTTATCATAGCCCCCTCAACCTCAGATGCTGGTGATTGACCGTCTTCATGCAGGTGCTCGTCATCATGTCATTCTAGACTTTGGCTGTGTTGTCCAGTTGACAGATGTGCTGATTCCTCAGTGCTCCGACATAATGTCATTGTCTGTTGATGTTTGGACTCTGTGGGATGATCCAGATGTTCAGAGGGTTGCGGTGGTGTCAGACATTAACCTTTGTGCCTGTGTCCTCAAGGACCTTTTACCTCCCCCTGTGTGCCGATATGTCAAGGCAAGTGAACTTCAACAACGAGTATTTATTACTGTGATCAGACTAAACAAAGTTATAAAGATACTCTCCATTGTTTCAAAGATATGGTTGGAAATTATCAAACAGTCAGTTGAACATCTCTTTTCACTAGGAATAACATTCTAACAGAGTAGTTTTCTATCCACAATTTTCATTTGTCTGCCAATTATTCATTAACATCTTTCACTAATTTCTTAAAACATAGTTGACTGTGGTAGGAAGGCCCAAGACAAATGCAAAGGCACGTGTGAAGATTGGAGAATTCTATGGTCACCCATTGTGTGGTCAGACTTCAATAAATGGAGAAACTCAGCTACTAGATGCAGGTTGTAATGACCAACAGTGTTTACCTATACTGCAAAATCTTCTGGAAGACATCCATTGTCACTACAATTTGGCTTGCACCCAGCTTCGAATCCTGCTACAATCATCTGAGCCAAAGAATCCCAGGATGGGCGTCACTGTTAAAGGTGCATCTCTTACTGAGGAAGAAAAGAAGGTCCACAAAGCTTACAACCAATGTATGAACCTGCAGCGTCAGCTTAACCTTGTAGAGCAATCCATTATCAGACTTACTTCAAATGCAGAGAGTAGCAGTGTAGTTTTCTCCTTAGATGAAGCTAAATATGATCACCTACAGGTGATTTGCAACTGTTTAATTGACACTGTGGTGGCACTGATGGGTGTTGGGCCTTCTTTAGATGGTTATCTGGCAAAACCTAAACTAGCACTCGAGTGGCAACCATGGCTAAGTCAAGTCACCCCAGCAATGTGTGAAAACCTTTTCCGAAATCTGTGTGTACGTGGCTCCCCTCAGAAGCGTGAGAGAGTTGGTGCTCTTCTCCTGAATGCCTGTGGAAGTAAGCCTTGGTGGGGTGAATTTTTGTCCAGTGTCCTGAAAGAGTTCTTTTCTTCTGACCAGAAGTGCACCTTCCCACAAGAAAGGTATGGAACTTTCCTTGGTGTTTCTTTACATCCATAGTAGCTAAACATATTTACTATCAAAAAGTTTGTTGTGATAATTACTTACATATGCACCTTTGGTAAGAAGAGTGTTCTTACAGCAAAATGCAATGTGAAATGCGTGTGAGTTGACCATGTTCTGCATTTTTAGGTTGTTCGCAGTACTTGTGAGTTTGAGCCAGCAATCTCCTTCTCTTGAATCAGTGCTCGCAAGTTTTCTGAGCCTCTTGGATGGACTTCTGCTACTAAAGAACCTCAAAGTAGATTTGGAGTCAGTGGACTTGACATTGGTTGGCTGGCTTTTACTCCTCTTGCAACATGTTCTTGACACATGCATAGTTCAATGTGAACCTACTTCATCTGGAACAGGTTAGTTACAATGTTAGATTACTTATAAAGGTCAAGCCCGTGTTTGAGCCTAGTGGCCCATTAGGTCAGAAGTCACCTCCTGTTTTGGTAGCATGAAGGGAAGAAGAGGAGTATTGGTAATTTCTCTTTGATGTAAGGCTAGTTTATTGCCAGATTACCACCAGTATTTTTTGAGGAAGATTTTGCCGTTATAACTTCCTGCTATTGCTAACTCAGTGTCATTTCACTTGGATTTGCCCTTGTTTTTCTAGTTATTTACTGCTGATTATCTCAAACTAGGCTCTTTTCAACTCCTAGTTTTTTGAACTGATTTTGGTCTCCATTGGCCTGAAAGAGCACAGCACCTTGCATTGCCATGTGCGTGACAATTAGTAATCCAGCCCACTGTATTCTGCCTTTTCCACCTCACTCTTCCTTTATTGGAAAAAGCTGTACTACAGGTATGGGTGCACACTGCTACTTAGCCTTACACGTAGCAGGCTGGGTGGGACCCTGACCCCTCCTTAGCATTAGTCACTAGATGTGACATGTGCCACTCTTATGACTTCACATCCCCTTAAGTTTTACACGTTATTCACCAGGTGTGCTATGCACTGCACTTGTTAGAACATCCCTTACTTGCAGGGTGTGTTGCTGCCACCCCTTTACCTTTGCTTTGCAGGGTTAATGGGTGTGTTGCTTCCACCCTATTTTATGCCAGGGTGCACCCTGCAACCTAGTGCCATTTACTGCCAAATGGTTGTGCAGTTTATTTACATACCTACATATCAAGTAGTTAATATCTTAAGTAAAGGCTTTTGTTGCAATAGCCCTTTTCATGGTTACCTTTGCTCGTTTGCATGACAATAAAATCTAGCGTGTATGTGAGGCAATTTCGGGCTATTTTGTAGTTTTAACCCGAAATTGCCTCGCATACACATTGGATTACATTGTAATGCGAATGAGAAAAATTAACCGTAAAAAGGGCTATTGTCCAATATTCACCTTTTCTGAGGAGTAATTATTACCACATTCTTGATGTGAAGCCACATAAGCCTTTCATAGGAGGCCATTCTAATCCGGTTTTTTTCTGTTTCTTTTAGCTGAAAATGAAGACAATTCCAAAGGTTCAAATGACAAAAATGGTGGTACATCCACCCCTACTTCAAGTAAGAGCAGGTCATCCAAGCCTGCAAAAAGTAATAAATCCTGCAAACGAAGTAGATGGGACTTCATGCTTCCAATGCCAGCAACTCAGCCAGCTGGCCAAAGCAGTGATAACAGTTTCTCTCGTTGGCAGAAGCACATGAAAATGAGCAAGTGTGTATTTCCAAAAAAGCCACCAGCAATGAAACCACAATCAGATTATTCTCCATCACAGCAGAGCCTAACGAAGGGAAATGGAAAGCAACCCTACAAGGTACTGAAGATGTCTCTGGAAAGAAATGTAATGTTTTGATTCGTTTGTTTTTTTTAACTGGTTGTCTGCTTGTTTGTTTGTTTGTTTATTTGGGTTTTTGAGTGTGCTTATAAACAGAGAGATTTAGATAACTAGTGTGAAAACATTTCAGTAGGCAAACTTAAGTCTTATCAACCACAGTGCAGAATTACATGTGGGGTATGTGTGTGTGTTGTTATTGTTTTTGTTGTTGTTGTTGTTGTTGTTGTAACATAGTGCTGTAAATCACCAGTTGCCTAAAAGAAAAAAAACAGTTGCCTAAAGAAATTGAGGTAACCCATTTGATTATCACAAACATTTGGCAATGAAGAGATTTACTGAATTTCAAAAGTAGTGCTCCAAATGTTCCGGTAGTATTACATTGTACTATACTGGTATAGTGGCACACTGATCTTCAGTTAAGTATACTGTATTTTGTTTGTCAAGGGTAGGTAAGACAACTGGCTTTTTGACTGGGTGTGGTATAGCTGGTGCCTTGAATAAGTTTGACCTTACTCATATATTGCAATTGTTTATTAGCACATGAAGGGCTTGCCCAAACTGCGTCGTCTTGTTGATGAAGGAAAACCACAACCTGAAAGGACAACATCTCAGCCAACAGTGTTTTCAACAAGCACTCCTCTTCCAGCAAACACCACAGTTCCTGTCATGCGGAAAATGATCAGCTTTATTCTGAGCATGAACTCCACCTGCAGTGTTGAGTTGTTTTTGGTTGCATGCAAGGTGAGGTAAAAACTGCATTTTGGGCAGCGTGCACTGCGTATGTTTTAACCATTTTTGCTTTGGATTGGGAAATAAGGATTTTTTTTTTCAAAATTATGTGTACGCAGTGATGCCAAATTATGGTGGCTGGCATTTCTTTTCAGAAGTAACAGGGAGTAGTGTTTGTATCAGATTACATACTGTAAAATAGCCATTATTCCATTGTGAGAAACCAGGGCCAAGAAAAGGTAATGTTATGTCATAACTGTTTTAGGTTTCTAAAGAATTAGCCATTCAACCAAAGCATACATTTGAAGTCTTGCCAATCAAGATGTTTTGTTTTATCATTATCAAAAGATCTCTCATATAATTTTCATGTTTTTGCTGCTCTTACTTGCTTTTCCAGGTTGTAGCTCACCTGTCGTGTGTAAGTGAACCATCCATTTGTCTTGCCGATGTAGTGACAGACAGTCAGCTGGAGCAGCTTATGAGGATGTGTATAATGCCAAGTGGAACTCACACCGCCCACTGGGGAGGGCCCTGGGCTTCTCATTCCCTGACATCTCTTTTACAGGATCTTCTTCAAGGTATGGGTAACAGGATTGACTGATGATTCGTAATGCTGATTTTCATTCTAATTCCTAAATGAGGGAATAACCTCAAGCGTGATTGTATTTCGCTGAGAATGTCTACAGTGCAAGGATGATTTGAAATTATTAGCACATTATGTGTTGAACTATAGTTGCACATGTGGTGGCCTGATTGTGCATCCTTTCTAAATCAAGTGGTCTAGGTTCATGCCATGCAGTGCGCTTCCTCCATCCACCTGGGTGTATAAATGGATCTCAGCAATTTTAATGCTCAGTGGTGACCCTGTCTTAATGCTATATAATGCAGAGGGAGTAGATTTGTTAGTTGCTTGCTACAATGGAAACCAGCATATGCCCCAGTAGTCTGTGTGACACTGAGCCATTGCAGATTTTACTGCTGAATTGTGCATCCCATAAAGTAAACTTGTGCTGTAAAAAGTGTCTGGCTCTTGTGTGCTCATAGTTATTATAATTATTAGTAACTGTTGTTATGTCTACCTAGGTGGACAAGGAAGCAAATCATGTGATACTCCAAAGAATGGAACCGCACAAACTCCTGCAGTTCCAAAAAATGGCACAGAAAGTCCACCTGTGACAAGCATCATGGAAGCTAAGGAAAAGAGTATTCTTCTGGCTGATTTGGAATATGTTAGTTCGTATGATTTATATCCGGATTATGACTTGCCTTCTGAGGGAGAACTTCAGGCCCCAGGTTGGATGGGAGAGTTAGGTGACATTGGTAATAGCAATGAGATGCCACAGCCAACACCAGTGCATGAGAAGCCAGTAATGCCATCTTCATGGGAAGCAAAAATCGGTCCACCTCCAGTAAAACTTTCATCTGCCATTGACATGCGGCTAGAACTTGGTGTTGAGATGGAAGCAGAACAAGATCTTAAAATGTTAGAGCTTCTCCAAGTGGATGCTATTGCAAAGGCATTGAGTACCACGATGCCATCCTCGAAAGGGACCACTGAGCAGCCAAGAAGGACTCTGCCTAGAAATATGAATGGCTCCTTAGTAGAAGAGACACTGCAGGCAGCATTTAGTGAGATCTTTAAAGACTGCAACAGTCCAGATGTAGATATCCCATCTCTTCTGCAGTTGTGGCTAAAGATTCGACTATGTTGTAGCAGCTTGCAACTTGATACAGCATCACTGAGAAATTTAATGTCACACGTAGTGAACCAGCCAGGAACATCTCCACAAACCCAGCAACATTGCATACAAGTCCTTACAGTTTTGTGTGAAGGGCAGTTGATGAACTGTGCTAACCCCGAACTTCAGGCGTTTCTTAGTAATGAAAATCTTCTCAAATTTTTAGTTAGGCTACTATTGCAGATGCCATCATTTGGATCACATCCTATCTCACCCAATTCCAAACCAGTTAAAGCATTTCTGACTTCTTTGCAGTCTGCTGTACAGGGCCACAATGATGCAACACTTTCCCAGGTATTCCAAGAGCTGTTGCTTCGGACGATACTTGAACTTTGTACAGGAAGGTACTGTTCTTTTGCTTTTGTCATATTGGCCTTTTGAATTAATGTTTATGCATATACTTTAAATGAAGGGTAAGGTTAATGCAATGCGTGGTGGTCAAATGGTTAGCTTACAGAACTCCAGATCAAGTGGTCCAGGTTCAAACCCTAGCCTGGTGGTAGAGAGGATTGTGGTGCGCTAAGACAACCAAGGCCAAAACCTGAGCTCAGAAATGTATATTCATGTCTACAGTACATGAATGAGTAATGTTCTCTATTTTGGCTTCATAGCTGTTTGTGAGTCTACAAATGTTGTATAAGCCCTGAAGATTCAAACATAGAACACTTTACGTAGTGAAACGTGCAAAACGTAGAGTACCTTGGCTATTTTTAATTTTATCATGTCCCAAGCTCTACATTCACTCCTAGAGCTGATGCTCATTGACAGATCTTACCCTTGCCATTGAGTGTTAAGATTCAGTAGGATTCCTTTTAGTCAATCTTCTGCCCAATTTAGGCAATCCAGTTTGCGTGGACTTTTATTGTTGCTGGGATAAAACTCCGATGGCAAGATGGCAAGATACTAGAGTAACTTCCAAGAGCATTCCATGAAAAACAGATTCAAATAGCAATCTGAATAGTCTACCTCCTTAGGGAAAGAAATTGTTTTGATCATCCATATTAGAGTTTTGGTGACTGATGTTTTAACAAGCTGAACAGAAGTCAGCTCCAGAGTCAAGAACATCACTTGGCTCCAAAGACGACTTCTGTTCTGAATACTGAAATGTCAGCTTCCAACAGCAGTCATTTTGAGGACCACTTTAACCTGAGCAATTGCACTGAAGAAGCTACGTAACTGTTTTCTTTCTATACATTGCAGACTCGCCAACAGACAGGCAGTACTGCAGATGGAACCGGTCATTGACTTATTAGCAGGAAACGCAAATGCTGTATGGCATCAAGTAGAGCCTAGTGTTGTGATACGACTTGCAAAAGCTACTGCAGAACTTTCTTTGAATCACCTCACCCACAAGAGGGGCATTAGTCTTCTTCCTTCCACTGATGTCCTTGCCTCAGCTCCGAATGGAGTGAGTGCTGACAAGCTGGATAATAGTGCATGGCTTCTTCAGCTACTTAGTTTAATCATCCAGATATTACAGAACTCTCCAGTGAAGCCTCTTGGCAACAACAGAAATCAAACAGTGGTAGATGTTATTGCTGAAAGTAGTCAAGGACAGAATTCCACTGAATTGCAAGGTGTGCCAACCAATGGTAGCAGCAGCAGTTCAACATCAGTCACTTTGACTGATAAATTGGTAACTGAGAAAGAGTTACTCCTGTGTCTGTTGGAATGCCTCAATCAATGTTCTACGGATAAACAAGGAGTGCTAGGCTCAGAAGCTTCCATTTCCCAGGAAAAATTGTCAGCTGATGGGAAGATCTCTGGGAAGGCCACTTCAGTTGAAGATGGAGTCTTGCAACTTTTGTGTGTCATTCAAAACCAAGTTGCTGACCTTGAGGTATTAGTTGATGGAGTCCTGGCATATCTCCAGACATCCACAACAGAAGATGTAGAGTTATCTTCAACATCTGTTAGGCATCTATCAGACGCGCTGCTTTGGTTTTTGTTCAAACTTTTTGGTTCCTCTCAAGCTGTGACTCAGTTTTACGAAAAGGGTGAGTTTTATTTAAATTATGTATTCCTGAGAGAGTTTGTAAACTATGGACATGGAGTGGTGAAAACGTTGTCACCCACTGCAAGTATTACACCTGCACTATTGCTAACCTGTGAGTTGCTACTGACTGAAGTATTTGCAAATCAAATCTTGGCTCTGGATAGTGAATCTCATGAAGATTTTCTAAGAATTTCCCAGTTGGAGCATAATAACCCATATTCCTATTCTTGGTATTAAACTGGAACTGTCTTGCAGCAAGAGTGTGCATGAATTTAAATTTCCAGGAAGTCAGGGCACCTTTAAAAGAAATTATTTATTTTCAATATGCACGCCTCGTCAGGTGTAGATAAAGTGGATAGCAGTATTTGTAGCCATGGGGAAGGTATTTCCACTTTGTGTGAATGAGATGCGGGCTTTCCCTTCCTTATTTTACCACTGTTATTCATTTTACATGTATTATTCATTCACTTAGGTGGTCTTGACATTGTGTGTAAGGCAATTGTAGCAGGGCAGGCAACTTCCCTGGACCATACATCCCATGGTCTTCTCTCTGTTATGCAAGAGTTGACAAGTAGGGCTAGCAGGAGTGAACCCAGCAGGGGTTTAACAGCTACTGGAGAGAACGATTGGACCAAACGAGTGATCAACTTTGCCCCATATGGTTAGTTCTTGCATTTTTTTTTCTTGGTTCTTGGTTTTTATAGTCTGAACAGATGTGCATGTTGCATTCAACTTATGGTGATTCTATGTTTGTGAAAGGAATTTTTCGCATTGTTGTTTGTCTTCTGTTTTGCAGGAAGTATTCACTGCACTTCCTCGCCCAGGCATCCTCCTGATGCCCTGTTGAAAGCCACAGCTCAGCATCGTCGTGCTCGGTCTGCAGCATGGTCATTCAGATTTCCTGCCAATGAGGAATGGTGTGAGTTGGTTGTTAGTCTTCCCACAGCCATCTTGTTACATGAGGTGCACATTCAGCCACATTCCACGGGCCTTTCAAGTAAGTGCTCATCTTGTTTATTTGCCTGCTTTGGGATTCCATACTCCATGTAACTGATGTCACTCACACTATACAACTGTTTAATTAAAACACTTTCTGTGGTCCCTTTGTTGTCCAAATTTGTGGGGCTTGACTGTTCTAATAATTGTACGATTTTGATTTCTGAATAAAGAAACCTGGTTTTGAGCTTTGCATCGTTGTGACATGTTCTAGGGTAGGACACCTTACCCTACACTGTTCCTCTTGACCTAGAATATAAAATGGGTACTAGTGATCCTTGGGAAATTCCATTGGAGTAGGAGCCCATTCACGGGGACTAGTGATGCTCCTAGTCGCCTCATCCTACGGATACTGGGATGAGATCGTGCCTTGTTGGCCAGTGGCCCATGCGCAACTTAAGTTTAAGCTTTACATTGCAAAGTTACTAGCCCAGTTACTAGGGATTTTTAACCCAAGTTCCCTAAACCCGATGTGGGTAATACCTACAAATGCATTTCGATTTACAAAGTTTCTAGCCTGTTGGCTGTTGATTTAGGTGATATGTATCCCTTAAGCCGTAGTCTCTTTTTTGTACTCAGAGTAAAGCTTCTCGTTACTATCTTTTCAGCATGCCCGTCACATGTGTCACTTGATATCAGTAATGATAGTCACGTCCTTGTTCCCGTTTGTGAACCAGTTCTCACCACTGGAATTACAGTTATCAAGCTTAAACTTGAACAAACTCAAGTAGCCCAGGTAGGATATCTTTTTCTATGTTGACGTCTTAGTCGTTTTCCTTTAACAATTGTATCGCTAAATGGAGGTTGGATGCCTGAGACATCCTGGAGCTTCCCCTATTGGTAGCCAGCTTCTAGATGGAGACTGCTCCCATGGCTGGCAAATCCAGCCATGTTTCTAATCTCTTGTACATTTCTATTTTTATCCTCTGCAGCATGTCCACATTCACTGTCATTGTCCACGGGACTCTCGTGTCTTGGGGCTGTCACAGATCAAGGTTATGGGAACATCACTGCATGGATCTCAGAGCTTAGTGAACCAAGAACTCCAAACCTTGAAGGGTCAAGCAGTTAGGTAAACACAAAGAAATACCTGAATGTTTAAAAGGGGATTTTACATGTGAAGTATATAACAATATTACTGGGCTCAAGATCGACACTTTTCCTTACAGCTTTCTAATTTTCTTTTTGGTAACTTAGTTTTTCAGTCAAAATGGTTAGTGCCGTCATTATATTCACTTGCTAACTATGAGCAATTGTGGGATCACATAGAAAAGTACC
This sequence comes from Orbicella faveolata, assembly GCF_042242905.1. Taxonomy (NCBI): domain Eukaryota; kingdom Metazoa; phylum Cnidaria; class Anthozoa; order Scleractinia; family Merulinidae; genus Orbicella; species Orbicella faveolata. Next base: position 16,090,467 of record NW_028301552.1, read on the forward strand.
TGTGCCTACATGCAGTTGTGTTTAAGAACGTTTGGAGAGATTTGATGCTTACCCGACATGTTTGTCTGGATTTCGAAGTCTCTCATGGGAATAAAGAAACAATGGAAACTTCACAGATTTGTCATTTTGTGCTTCAGCTACCTTAGCATTGATGTACTAGACATAATCCATTACCAGCTTCTATCAATCAGCATGACATATAAAGGATATGAAGGACGCGAACGGGTGCCGACATTCATAAGTATATTCTGACCTGGAGTGCCGTGTCCTGACAATAAATTGTAACAGTCATTACAACAATTCATCAATACAGTTAATGACAGAAAATCAATCACTTCTGGGAGTGAGATTTATTTCCTTTGACTTTTTGTTCTTGTATGCAATGAAGCCCTTATCTACCCTACCAGTCTATTAATATGAATACCTGATTTTTACGTTCATTTTAAAAAAAGAAAAAAAGCCCGTTTCATCCGCCTGAATAGCAAATGAAACTCTAGCTTGTGAGAGCAAGTCATATTCTAAAACAAGTCGTGTTGTTTTCCTCAGTCTTGGTTGGATTCAGTTACTGGGTCAGTGCCTCTCCCAAGGAGCCAACTTGTATCAGGAGACAAAGGATCCCTCAACACTGCTCTCAGATGTATTTAGCACTTGTGTCAGGTTGCTGTTATCACCACAAAGGTAAAGTCTCACTCCAGTGTTTGCAAAAAGTGGTGGGATTTGTAGTTGGGGTACCAGATCTCCCTGCTGATGCATTTTTCCTGGCCTTCGCTCTATTTCATAAAACACCAGTGAACTGCTTTCGCAATCTACCTGGATGATGGCAGTTCTTAATTTGTACCAAAGGGATTGTAGAGATTGATAAGTGTCATGGACAAAGAAAGTAATCCTTTTCTTTGAGATTTAAAACAGAAGATGTGGTTCCGTTCTTCTTCAGCTACAGTTCCGATAAGTTAATGTGCAATCCTAGGTATTAAAAATTGGTGTTATCAAAGTGTTCTTTATCTGCACCTGCATTCAATTAGTCTTGGATCACTGAAAATCTGAATTTTGCAATTGCGCTACTGAGTTTAGTCCCATCACAGATTTGTCTCTTTGATTTCTTATCTTCTCAGTGAGGGATGGTCTGCTTGTCTAGAACTGGTGCTCATGAAGTTATCCGTGCAGTTTCCAGAGCTGGGGACGATGTTAATTAAGCAGCTTCTTAAATGTCCAAGTGACGAGGAAAGAATGAGAGGACCAGTTGTGAACGTAGCCACAGTGGAACTAATCTATCAACTTGGGAAGAAACAGGATTCTTCGTATCAAGACAGGTATCGCCAGATTTATGCTCGGCATTTGACCATTTTGGGGTCTTGCTATTGTAAAAACCAAATTGACGTCAGTTTTTTATGCGTCTGCCCCCTTTGTTGATGATAAATTTCGTCGTGGTTCCACAGCTATTTTGACAACGTTATGACGCAATTTATCATCAATAAGAGGATAGACGTATAAAAAACTGACATCAATTTGTTAATTCGCCATTGAGCTAAGCTGACTGTTGATACTTTGTTGGATTAAAGTTGTTTTGGTGTAGACGTGATGCCATGTAGATTATTAATAGTGTATTCCATCAAGACATTTCTGATTTAGGACGTAACGTGCACTCCTTCCAATTGTTGCTACACCTCGCTATAATTACCATAGGTAGAATCAGGTATTTTACTAGGATGTAGTGAATTTTTTTCAGGCTTTATTTGTCCACTGAAAATAGTTTAGGTAACCAAAGCATGTTTGTCTCTTTGCAAAGTGTCGTGTCTTCTTTTAAATTAATTGCAATCCTTGTTCTTGTTCAAAAAGGCACAATGATTTTCACTGTGTTGACTAGTGAGGAGGTCAATCTCCATACATTTGTGATTGAAGCTTTTCCTTGTTTTGCAGGTTGTCAGTTATGTCATCTTGGTTAGGATCCATATGCAATTCATCAGCCTCGATACAGACGGCACCCGGTCACATCCAGGCTATAGCTGCAGTCATCTGGCATGCAAAGGAAACCGATTCAGAATCTACTGTTAGTCAACATTTTTCAGAAGGGCTCTTTAGGTGCGTTCCAGTTCGATTTTGCAGTGATGAAAAACATACCACTTGTTCAATTGTGTTTAAGACATTTTCTTTATGTAATGCAACTAAGAACTTATACTATGTTACCAACGATAAGGAAATCTACCTACGCTATTTAAACCCTTTTGCCATAGTTTCTGTGATGATATTGCCATATTCAAATTGCTGATTTAAATTGGGTATGGCTATTCTTCTTATGTTGTCTTCTTTCGACAAGATATACTTCTCTTGCAGTCTCTCCTCTCAGAAAGGAGTACAGGTAGAAGAAATGGGATAGATAAATAATTTTGTGGAATAATGGGCTTAACGAGTAATAGCTGTGACGCTGCGTGATTGTTTATTCGTGTTGCTCTTGAACTTTCCCTTTTTAGATCTCTCTATGATTGGTCACAAAATATATCCGACCAGGATACTGTGAAACAAAGCATTGACCACCTCATAGGAGCTCTTTCATTTATTTGTCCAACGTATTATGAAGTGCTTTTAGAGTTGACTGGAACAAGGGAAGTGCTCAACCACCATCGCAAAAAAAGCGCTGATGCTGGTGGAACATTATCAAGCCTTTTGTCTTCCCCATCACGGCTTGCAACACTTGCAACAGCAAGCCAATCTGACGTTACAAGTCAAATACTTCTGAATTCTGGTTTACTTGAACTGATGGTGCAAGGTATCGTGGACTTTTGTCACTCAGCTTGTCATTCACAAGATCTAGGCAAAGATGCATCTTCAAGTATAAGTCAGAAAAGTCTCTCCCAGAAGAGAAATTGTGTGCCCATTAATCATCTTCAACACCTTTTAAGTTTTCTGACATGTTGTTGTAAGGAGCCAGCCATCAAGGATTGGATGGGCGAAGGCGGCTACCAGTTTTGGTTTCTGCTTCTGTCTAAGCTCTGTGCAGGACCAGGCGTTTACACCAGCTCACTATTTAGCACACCAGGCATAGCATCTTCCATTTCTAGATACACCAGTTTTGCTGTGGAGACTGCGACAGTGGAACTTTTATGCAACTGTGTTCATTTCCATCCCAAGAATCAAGAGAAAATGGCGTGCCTCCTGGTTGAGACCATTGGAGGGCACCCCTCATCGAATGCATCTGATTTGTCATCGAAACCCAAGGTTACCTCACATGTCAGTGGCTTCATACGACAGTTGATCTTACAGATGTTGCTGGAGGAGGAAACCATTCCTATTTGTTTGCATATTGAGAATGATTTGAATTTACAGACGTTTAAAGGATTTGATTTCTTTCACAAGCAAGGTTGGCATCCTCGCTTTGGTGCAGGACACTCATTTATGTTACTCACTGCTAAGTTGTCCTCCAGTCTTGAGAATCTTAGTGAACAAATTTTACTTCCAAAACCAGACAAACCAGTCGAGACACCCCCGGAGGAAAAGGTTACCAAGCATCCAATGGAAGGGATAGCTGACCCAAGTGATTTTGGCTATGAAGGATTCGAATTCCTGGAATCAGTTAGTCTTGCTGCAGGATTGAACGTGAAAAGCAAGAGAGCTGAAAAGAATGAATCGTCAGCAACAAAGGAAAATAATCCTGCTACTGTTCGGAATCAAAATCAGAGACATAACTTGTCATGCTCGTTTTACCATGAGCTGGTCGGCGATGTGCCACAAACTGTGACTTTGGCTCAATTGCTGCAGACTCTACTGAACAGAGGCTTACCTTGTGGAAGCTCTTATATTGAACTTACCGGTAAAACACAGGGCGAAGGGAGTCTACAGAACGGATTTTCGAATGCTACACCATTGTTGAGCCCCCTTGATGTGTTTGCAAAGCATGATGGACTTGCCCAGTTGTCAGTGCATTTACCTTGCCACATCATCATGCCTTCTTCTCTGACCCCTGATACTGAAGGTGGAGGCACTGAGGCAGACAACACTGAGGACCGGTTACCCTCATACCCAACCCAGCTTCCACTGCCCTTGGTCTCTCTACCTGCTTCAGTCCTTAGCACAGTTCCAGCACATTCGCTGGTAGCATTTGGTTTGTTCATTCGTCTTCCTGGGTATTACGAAGTGCTGCTTCAGGATAATTTGAGAGCTCGCTATCTTTTGAGGTTGCTCCTGGGTGCCAAACAAGATGGCGATGGAGGTAGGAATGACTGATGTCTTTTTGACAGTATATAAGTAAATCAAGAAACGCCTGTGTACGAGCAGATATTTAGATTACTCATATTGTAAGGCATTCTGCTATTGTAGTAAATGGTCAGTCAAACCCTCGGCGTAGATACTGATTACATGCAAGAGCCACAGACAGGTGGAAGAAAGGCACACAAAAAAAGCCCTCTTTGTTAGTTTTAAGTCCTAATACCTGGCTTGGTGGAGCCAGTAAGCCAGTGACGTGTTTTAGGACCTTTTAGTCTACTAACCTAGAAAAAAAGAGACAATTAGTGTCACGCTACCAGATAAAACTTAAACCTTCAAAGTTCATGGGTGCTCTTCTTACTTGTCCAGAACTGCAACATATAGGATAGAAAAATGATATAAATATGTTAGGCTTGGCCTCCGAATATTGCCCAACAGTAATATATCCAGAATATTACAAAGAATACAAAATGAACTGGACATATAGTCGATATGTAGAGATCAAACCACTTTTTTATTAAACTGATTTACTTAAAGAGGTACGATCAAGCTTGCGCGGGCATCAAGCCGTAAAACCATCCCTTTAACATAATATTTCAGGACCAACGACCATTTGACATGAACATCGCTTACCATTCTAACAAGGTGATTGTGTTTTTCTTTTTTCCAGAAGCTATCTTGTCATCGCCAGTGGCCAGCAGTCTGTCGACATTACCATTCCGGGTACTACGCACCTTGTTCCAAGTCAGCGAACTTGTGCCACAGGAAGGTGTAGCAGTGCATAGGGCAGCCGTGGAAGTTGGTGCCATCCAGATGGTGTTACTGTGTCTTGCTGTGCTAAGTCATCACAAGCCTCGAGCTACTAGCCACTCTCACAAACTGGCCTTACAAGCTCTGTCTGCATTGACTGGAAGGTACTATGAAAACTTGAAGATATGCTGCATCGTTTCACCAAAATCGTTTTTCCAAGTCGGGCTGCACCTTAGCTAGGTTGTATATAAAAGCTACAAGGAGTAATCATTTTGCCAGAACTGGTCATTGCTTTATAAACCTAGACAAGACTAACTATTAGATAAGTAATCGTATTAACTATTAGATAGGTAATCGTAGTTAGGTGTCTCCAATTAGTATACATTGTTTGCTAGCGACTTCGACACGTTAATAAAGTTCTTATCTTATCTTTATCTTTAAGAAGTAACACTGCAGATTTTGTATTTCATTTCATACAAACTCTTCATGATCAGTACATAAGGTGTAACGTTTTGAGTGGGGGTAATTGCAAATTGATGTTTTAAATAGGTGGGGAGGTGGAGAGATCGAGATTGGAGGTGATTAATAGAGATTCTAACAGAACAAAATAGCTGTGATTACTAGGAGGAAAAATGGGGTCACGATTTTACTCTGAAAGTAGTTTTTGTTTCCTGTTGCAAGCAGATGGATTTTGTATCGTTAGAGTTCCGCATAAGCATGCATGATAATCACAACTGTTAAGATAATGTTACTCTAGAATATGGCACATGAAATATAGAGAAGCCCCGATGTATACAGCACAGGCACAGTACTATGACATTATGCACCGCTACTTTCACAACCACTTGTAGTTCTCATGTGAATCTGTCTTACTCCAGCGTGTGTCGTGACAATGATATTGGAGCGGGCAATGAGAGGAGCTACTGGGCCAAAGGAACTGGTTTTGGTACAGGTTCCACATCGTCTGGCTGGGACGTCGAGCAAGCTATGTTGAAACAGAAGGCCGAAGAGGAGCATGTGACGTGTCTTCTGCAGGTGAGTGGAGTTGAACGTACCACAAGAGAGCTTCATACAAACCATCTCTTTATGTTAATGTCAAGGTGTCGCCAATTTAAGCTCACCACCACCTGGTCGGGCACCAATGTGCAGCCAGCGGTCATGGTCAGACAAACTCTCAGGCGCTGTCTGGTAATTGATTGTAAAGCCGAATGGTTTTCAGTGCATTATTTACAATTATTTCACTTCAGTCATTTTGAGTCAGTAATTAATTGTGTCCGTGACTCCAGTTGAAGGCATCTCTCTGTAGTATTCTTCCTCCCCAAGCCTTGATTGTCGCTCGCACTGTATTTACCCTGGGGAAGGTTAAGGGTACTTTGTATCATGTTTCTTAGCCTAATATTGTCAGTCGATCAAAGGAGTAGGAGTATATAGGAATTATACTCCCTGAATATATTCCTTTTTCGAGCATTTGGGCTCAACAGGCTTTTAGCAACCTTTGGTTTCTGTTGCATAAAGTGACCACAGGTATCGCAGAGGATTCCGTCTGAATGGGATTATGACCTATTGCAGGTCCCCTAGCACTACGGTAGGTTTGCGCAGTAAGTTGGCAATACAGTTAAAATTCCTGACTGGAAAGATTCAATGTAACACAGTCTGTGAGTAATGTATCTGGCGCAAGGCTCACCACAAGTTTTCGTTTAAGTGCGACACAATGGACGAACACCTGGCCAGGTCAGAGGGTTCAGCTGACAAGAGCTTGCATAATTATATGACCACTGAGTAAAAAATGCCTCTCTCTTGACATGTGATTGTGTTCTAGGTCCTTGCCAGCTACATCAAGCCTTTTGGACAACGGAGCGACTCGCACAAAGCACCATTTACCGATTATTCCCAATCAAGCACTGATGGGACCCACCCCCTTGTTGTAGTGCTACTGGAGCTATTGGAGGAATCGTGCCTGATTCCTGCTCTCTCATCCTACTTAAGGAATGACTCCGGTATTTATCCTTACGTATAACTTAAGCAGTTTGATGAAAAAGTTTTTTAAATTTCTGACTCAGTTTTACTTCCAACTGTTGTAAACCTACAACTTTGTTTCGATTTGGTAGAACTCACATGTTCCGTACATGTAATAATACAGCAATCTTTGTGTTTACAGGTATTGGAAGTTTTTATTTAACTTTTTGCTCAGTAATAAAAAACATTTAACTTCAACATCAGAATCTGTTATCTTTCATATTCATTGGTCCCTTTCTTATGTTAAATTCATATTTATGAAAGGTGAAGTACAATTTGAAGGATCATTACTTTACGAAGTTTGCGGAAAGGACCATTACATCGCTTTTCGTTAGGCTTTGGTAAATGAAGAAATTCTCAAACGTGCCATACAAATTGCGGTTTTTAAAATATACGGTTAAATTGTTGGTTTAGTCTTAAATACAGGGGTAGCGAGCATTGAATGTAACGTCACACCATTTGGCTCCTTCTCTTGCTAGTTCTGGACATGGCCCGCCATGTTCCTCTGTACCAGGCTGTACTCGAAGTCCTCCGAGCGGTTGCTTTGTGCCCAGTCCTTTTACCTTTGTTACTTCCCCGTTCAAGTGGATACTCCCCGAACCAACAAGAAAGAACTTCAAAAGAGGCACCTTCCATAGTCAGCCTTTTGGACAAGATGAAGCAGTGTGTGGACACTTACTCTAAAACTTTACGGTAAGATCTTTTCATCTCTTTAAAAAAAAATATACCGGTAGGCCTTGAAATCTCTTTGACCAAATAGACCTTTCCCGTTCCACTTCAGTGCGTACGAACATTAGTACCAGAGCGAGGTTGCGGAAGACATTTGCATACATTTGCTGTATTTATGTCATCCCAGACCTTGACTCGGCACCATTGTTTGTTGGAAGGCGGGAAAAGTCTGTTGAAGCAGGTGATCCGTGCTTTCGTGTAGTACTGTTTGGAATGCTGTACTTGGTAGTACTAACTTAAGGTCTATGGATTAAATCGAAGTTTGTGACCATTCAAATGAAAACCTGTACAACGTTATTCTAACTTTTAAGTTTGTGAATGAAACCCTTGCGTGTGACCATTGAAATAAAGTATTGAGCTGTTGTTTCATGTGGTGCTGTTAATTTTGCTGTACGAGATAGTCCTAAGTTACGTCTGTGGATGTAACGCCAGAGTGTGACTAATAATATAATATTTCTAGTAATTATTTTAAGCATGTCTGCTAGGAAACGTCTACTAAGCGGTCTAGTTTAATTTAACGAGAGAAACTTTCAAAGAGAATCTATTACATTAGAAGATGGTCTTAATTTGTTATGTAGCTGAGATTTCGTCAGAAAATGAGTATGTCACTTTCCACATTCATCACAAGTTGGACAGAAGGGCTTAATGTTGCCATGGTAAATGTTGAGAAAAGATAAACAGTGCTGACTATTTGGTCTTGTGTGTTGTCAATCAGGTCAACTCAAGGTAAAAAAGAAGATTCTCCTGTTCCAAACAACTCAGGTGGACCAAGTACCACTGCACAACCAAGTACCTCGACAGGATCAAGTAGCACAGCAGGGGCGCCAAGTACTACAGCAGAATCAGGTACCTCAGCTGGAACTAGTACGTCAGGGGTACCACGTGTTAGTTCATCAGGTCAGGGTGCGACAGAAGACAAGAAGGACCAGGAAGCGGAAGGACTCGCACAGCTCATACCTGACATCCAGGAAACAGCCAAGCTGATGCAGAAGGTGGTGCACCAATTCCACCAACAGCAGCAGCAGCACGCCAGCTGTAGCAAGATGACAGAAGGAGACGGAAATAAACCCGCGGAGGAGGCTGCTTCTCTCTCTGCCGAGGAGAGGTACTTGGCCAAAATGAAATCACTGCAGTTTGGTGAGTGTCGACCATAGCAATTGATATCCTGAAATGCCAGTCGCCTGCGAGGCAAGTGACATTCGGTCTGTGATTAGGTTTACTAAGTCTTCGGTTGAGTTTTAAAAATACTGTTGGCATTAAACGCAAGGGTTTCTTTCAGTATTTTCCTCCCTGTCCTGTCCTCCCTTTGCACCTACACTTCCCTAAATGCAGTCCTACCGTTATGCTGCTGTTGTCAATTGTATTTTTGGAGGTAGTTTAAGTATGTTTGGAAGACTGTCTTACTAATGTCATATTATACATCTACTTCTGGTAGTCCTTTACGTTGTACCACCTTCCTGTAGAAGCCCCATAACTTCCAGTTGCAAAGGTCTTATTGACGGCTATTGACTGATTTGGGCCTGGGTGTCCTCCGCCCTGACTTTAAAATGTCTGGCCAGGTGGAATTGCTCCGACGGAAGCTTTTATGCCTGCTTTGTTTTCTTCTAATTCTAGGACCAAATCAAAATGATTAATAACTTGAGTTTTGCTCGTTAATATGCGTCTGGTAGAGCATGTCTGTGTTTCGTCTAGAGTCCTAATTTGTTCACTGTTCAATGTATACAGGCACTCACAGAATTGTGATAGAGAAAGATGACGGAAAACTGGAGTTTGATTCTGGTGGCTACCACTTTGCGTCTTCAATACGTTCAGCGGCTACTGGTGGTGGTAGTGGAGGCATGGTTCGAGCCAGGCGATTGGCGCAGGAAGTGTCGTCACTTGCTACTTCACTTCCGCTCTCTAGCAGCTCGAGTGTGTTTGTTCGCTGTGATAAAGAGCGATTGGATGTCATGAAGGTATTCACGAATCTTTGTATTATTTCTATTATATTTGACACTGTATTAATTTGGGGCGAATCTCAGGTGTCTCTTGCGGAGAAAAGCAGAGTTCTTGACAAGAACAGTCTGTTTCATTGGGTTTGCCTAAGTAGGCCATTGGAACAGGGCTTTGAAATTAGCCAGCCTCGTTAAGAAAATGAGATTTGAGTTCACCGGTGGGTGATGGAGATTGGAAACTGGTTAACATGATATCAAAAACGTTGCGTATGATAAACAGTGAAGTTGTAAAACAAAGACAACTTTATAATCGCCTCTTCTTCAAAGCCTGATCATTATTTATAAAACTGTAACATGATCATTTTAATGAGCATGCAGGCAAATCCTCCGAAGGAAAAAAAGATGGCGGCTGTACATTTTACCACAATACCATGCGAGCTTTACGCGGACCATAAAGAACAAGGAAAGCCATAATTTTTGCAATAATTGTTCCTGTGTTAGCGGCATTATGTATGGTAGGTTTGAGGATTTTAGAACTTTTTTTGTACATTTTTGCGAGCGATCAAGTTTTTGTGCGCTACTAACTACTGCTACGTACCAATGTACCAGTCGCCATCTTTTTTCCTAAGGAGGATTCTACTGGTTTCATAGTTTTCATAGTTTAGGCTGACAATCTAAGGCTCTTCTGTTTGTTCATTAGGTTCTTATTACAGGTCCATCAGACACTCCTTACGCGAACGGGTGTTTCGAGTTTGATGTGTATTTTCCGCAGAACTATCCGGAGTCTCCAATGTACATCAACTTTGAGACAACTGGTCATCACAGCATTCGATTCAATCCAAACCTCTACAATGATGGAAAGGTAAGAAACTGCCTCCACCTGCTTCATTATCACTCCTATTTGCAATTTAGCAAAGGTTTTAGAAAATAACGTCACAATTAATTTTGAATGAAAATCAGTCCAGTTCTGTAACGTGATATGAAAAGATCATCTTCCATGTGCCATTCATGTTTCGTAACTAAGGCACCTAATATATTGTGATAATATGACTGAGTGGAGTGCAATTCAGGCGGTTATGGTACAACTGATTGACAAAATGAGACGACCGCGAATCGGAATGTCATTGGCATATATTGTGGAAAATCCCCTTAATGCTAAGAAAAAGGTAGCAGTGATAAATACTCGTTCCGTAGATGTAGTGACTTACTGCAAACCATTGGTATGTTATAAATTTCCTTACCGTTTGAAAAGAAATCTGATGAAAATACATAAGTTTTAACTGAGCTTATTGCGATGTTTTATGAACAGGTGTGCCTTAGTATTTTGAACACATGGCACGGCAGACCAGAGGAGAAATGGAATCCACAGAATTCGAGCTTCCTTCAGGTAAACAATTGTGCTTTTCCCAGCTCCTGGCTTAAGAGCTGTTTTAGGTAGAAAAATTATTTGTTTATTTTTGTCCTTGGTATGAGGGTTATTCCACCTGGAGCCATTTTTACCAAGCTTTTCTAAAAGAAAAGCTTTCCCTGCTAACTGAGGTAATAATTGACCCTCGCTGTCTTAACTGTGAGGGCCAATTATTGGCAGGCACTTAAGGGTGTATGCCTTGTATGCTAAACCTGACAACACCAACAACAACAACAGCAGCAAAATTTATTGTACCCTCCAGAAATGTCTTTAGATAAGTTACAAGCAGATATCAATTATAATAATTAAAGGTACCAGCACCGTGAAATAACTAAAAAGCTAGAAATGTCAGGGGTGTTTACAACGGAGGTACAATATGGTCAATAAATACTAACATGTACACTATTTACACATCATCAAACACACAAATATAACATTAGCAATGTTTAAAGCAATTTTCTAAAATCAAACCTAGCGACGGAAAGTTAGTTTGACTCGCCTACCTGATCCTGGTAGACGAGTCACAAGTAGCCATTGTTTACATGGGAAATAAGTGGGCCACCCTATTATCAGAGCGAGCGATCCTCTACCCAGTTAGGCGTACATCGTTTTCTCTAAACTGTTTCTTTCAACTCCTAGGTCTTGGTATCAATTCAGTCGCTCATTCTGGTTCACGAGCCTTACTTCAATGAGCCTGGATATGAGAGATCCAGAGGGACACCCGCTGGCCAGCAGAACTCGCGGGAGTACGATGCGAACATTTGCCAAGCCACTGTACGGTGGGCCATGTTGGAACAGTTAAGGAAGCCGTCACCATGCTTCAAACAGGTTAGTTTGCAAGTTAAGTAAGACAGTGGAACACTTCTCAATAAAGGGTTGGAGCAGCTTTCAGGTGATAAAGTTGTGGTACGACTACAAAGGAAGTTAGTTTCGGAGGATCCCGAAATCCCTAACGATTTTTGATGGTCGTCCGAAGTTTCCGAATGTCATCCGAACATTTCCGACCATTCCTGTACCCTACCAGATGCTAAACATGTTTTTATGCTATGAGAGAACGTTAATTCAAGTTTCCGTTCGCTCAAGAACAACTCCAATATATAGTTTCACTCCTTTCGTGTTCGGTGTGGTCGGAAGCATCCAAACTGTAACCCGTGTGGGGATTTGCTATGTCCTGTTCCTAGAATGTAACGTTCCAGGTACTTTTGTATTAATTCCACTCGCTTGTTTAGGTTATCCAAGCTCACTTTTACCTGAAGAAGGATGAAATCCTTGAGCAGTGCGAACGATGGATCAAAGACACGGAAAGCTTGTTATCAGGGAGGCCAGTTGGCCGTGCCATATCACATCACGTGCAGTCACTGAAACAAAATACTGAGCTACTGAAACAGGAACTCGCCAAGCTTGAGCCACCTCCTGATCACAAGGAAGGAGAAGAGGACAGTGATGAGGAAAGTGACTAAACAACAACAAGGATTCATTCAGACAAATATTTTATTAAAACGTTTGGTCCACCAAGCGTTCAGTGCAACGCTGATTCGTCGAAGGGTCCGAGTTGACACTTCAATAGCTGCCAAAATATCACATGCCAGTTGGCTTTTCAGTGACGCTGTGAAGTGCTGTTTTTCCGCTGAAAGAGTAACGCCTTGATCATGAACAAAGAAGTTTTATTGTCCGACACTACCGTTTACATATATGTTGAGCTGACAGGTTAAGAGGATTCCTTAGTGGAAGTCACAGAGCCACGGATTCTGAATGGATTTTCCACAAAAACCAACAGTTTCCGATGTGGAAATCACGTTCTGAGTCTGTTATAAGGAGATACTCGCCGACAGCCGGTGAAGTTACCAGAATAGAGGAGATTAGATGTCACGTGAATAAATGAGTGGCATGGAATTGGAGTTACGCTTGGTGTTGGAGCTGACCGTGTCGGGGTGAAACTTTATTGGACTAAAAGGCTACATCGTGCTATCTTCATCTTTTCTGTTGTTAAAATATCATTCCACAAGAAGGAACCTCAAATGCCAAGTAGGCGAAGTACAAAAACGCTTACTTAAGTCATAAACTAAAGTTGAACAAGGAAGACCTGAGAATTGCAAAGATGGACACAGATTTTGACTGAACTTCATTCAACAACCAAGACTCCTTTTAGTTGCTGCCAATATTGTATGACAAAAGTTTTATCATGCAAGTTAGTGAATAACTTCGCTATATATGAAATCTGCTGTGTTTGTTGTACGAATAACCCACAGTAGTTTGAATTTCCTGGAAAGTTTACGTAGTAGTATTTTTTTTATGTCCTGATCAATTTAGCTAATAAGTTCCAGTTCGTGCGTATTTGAATACGCACTGTATGGTTAAGGTTGGTATCATAGGCTTTTATCAACTGCAAAGTTGTTAGGTAGTGCTTATCAGATGTTATTTTTGTTTTAGTGACGAAAACTTTGAACTCGCACTGGACACTTGCGTAAATATTTAAAAGAAGGCTTCGTAATGTGAACTCTTCATTTCTCGTTCTGTGCTCCTCGCTTATTAGTGGTAAATAGGAACTTAAGGGCTTAGGAAATTCTGTACAGATTGCAAAAAATGGAAGAGGTTTTGTTTAGCCTAGACGGTACTTCTTAGTTGCAAAGTAAAGACAAAGCGTCTCGTTTTCAAATTGCGTAACTTAATAGGCGTTTAGAAAAACGGGAAAATCTTTCCAGATTTAGTATTTTGCCCTCACGAAAAATAATTGAAAGAAAGGAGCGAATTCAGTAATTCTGAAAACTATGTCTATTTGCTGCACCTGAATAAACTTTGAAGTACATAACGCAAAGACGAGATTTACGTGTTCTGGGAAGTTTTTGGTGTATCACGCTCTGTCTCCGATGGGGGGGGGGGGGGGGTCCCTCTAATGAAAGGACAAGACGAATGTTGAGGTTGCTGGAAATGACTTGAGGTATATTCGGTAGAGCTGGATTAAATGTTACTACAATATACGTCAAGTCATTTCCAGCAACCTTAACATTTTTCGTTCTTCACAACGATACCTAGTAGCATTTTCTTCTCATCGTATATCATACTGCCGTTGCCTACGTGACGTACTACACGTATTGGCCCTATGCTAGCTAGGGCCAAACACCGCAGAGAACCCACCCCTTCGGCTCCGGAAGCTTTCCGTTGTGACAGAAATCGGTGCAAAACGTGTCCTTTCATTGCACAGGGAACCACGTCTCATACTTTTTTCTACCAACGAACAAAGACGAATACGACATCACATGACCTGCTCTTCTTCCAATCTGGTTTATATGATACAGTGCAACAAATGCAATGTTCAATACATAGGCGAGACTAAACCTCATCTCAGCGACAGATTTGGTGAGCACAGACGCGTAATCGAAAAGGCCATCAAACGACACATTGATCAACCCACCGCCGTTTTAGATCACTTTACCCTTCCTGCCCATTCTATGGACAACATAGAACTCGTTCCTCTCGAATTCATCAACTCAAATAGGGACGCTATTCGCAAGGCAAGAGAAGCATTTTGCTATCTCCAAGCGGGGCAAGACCCTTGAACCTTCTGTGTTAAACAGGCGTAACGAAAGTTAATCTATTTATTTTTTTATGTATCGGCTTTAGTACACGTTCCCTTTTCCTCTATTTTGTCTACCAATCATGTCACATATTTCCTCGAGTATCATTTAAATTTTGTAACCATTTTATCCGTATCTACTTAGCTTCAGTGTAGCCCCTGAAGAAGGTTAGTCCTGTCTAACCGAAATATTGGGCATTGAATTTACCCTTTTCAGCCGTCCAGTCAGCCTTTCAATTGGTTTTATTACAAGGGTTCTCTAGTCTAATATCGTTCACGAAAAGAGCAAAACCTTTACTTTTAGATCGCGTTTTCAATTGATCGATCTCGAAATTTTGTTTGCAATTTATGACACATTTTTTTGCCTCGCGTCCACGCGTCCAAAGTCGCGTGACCCTATTAAAAACTATCATACATAAATGCTAACTTTCCGAGAATATTAAAGCAAATAGGTATAAATCACAGGAATTTAAAATTGTCAATAAGGTTCGGGTCAGAATGAGTCGTATCGAATTGTACTCCTAAAAAGCCGGAATTAAAAATGAGCTCCTGTTTATTTAGCGTT
The DNA here is from genome assembly GCF_042242905.1 of Orbicella faveolata. Taxonomy (NCBI): domain Eukaryota; kingdom Metazoa; phylum Cnidaria; class Anthozoa; order Scleractinia; family Merulinidae; genus Orbicella; species Orbicella faveolata. The sequence continues at coordinate 16,105,640 of NW_028301552.1, forward strand.
AAACAGTTGTTTGGTTCACAAGTGACACGGGCCTTTTGTTTCCACACTGGTCTTTGTTCTCTCTGTAACAAACAAATATTCCGGGGGGGGGTACTCCCATAAATTTCGGATAGGTGTGTGCCGCGAAGGGTCTTAAACCCTGACCCTATTGAAGGATGAATCAAACGAAAATTGATACCCTATTTAAGGTCCAAACCCGAAAAATGACACCCTATGCAAGGGAAGAGCAAAAACTCAAAATAGCTTGAACGGCGACTAACGACTCATATAGGGGAGTACCCCCCCCCCGGGCAAATATTGTCCCGGGAAAATTTGATGGTGACGTCTCGATGGCAAAGAGGCGCAATCGCGTGGTGAAGCAAGCAAAGGGAGGAAAACAGAGCTGAACTGGACGAACGGAGACCTCGCGGACAGAGGAGGTGGTAGCCGAGAAGGGAAGAAAGGTGACAAGTTTCTTATTTTACATTTTCAGGTAGTTAAGTTTTGTAGTCGCTTTGCGTGCAAATGAAGCGGACAAAGTCGGTCTCGGCAAACTGAGAGAAATGCAAGCAATTCCCACATTGAAGCCTCCGACGTTCAAATGTGAGATTCTGCTGCGGTTTTGGATATTCAGACAATTCAGTGGACTTGCATAGATACTCCCCGTACTGTTCTGAACAAGCAAAGTCCTTGTTCACCGTTTACACTGTTTACTCGAATGATCGCCATTTTGTCGGGTACGAAAACACGCGGCTCCAAATAAATTAGTGTCTGCAAGACTATTGAGTCCAGTGTCACAATAACTTCGGAAAAACCAGTTCTGAATATGTGATAAACTACACTCAGTGCGATTAAAGGCTTGGCAAATTTACGGGACACAACTTCGCTAACCTCGCTGTATTTTGTAATACCCCGCAGATGAGACTTGAAATTGACAGTCCACGCAGAAATCTACAAACAAAAGTACGTTGTTTAATGTTAAACCTTTTCAAACTCTGACCGACTCTATGAGCCATACATTATATTACATGCTGGTATACCATGGACACATCATGCACAGTCAATGTAAAGCTCCCGTCCCCCAACCCGGGTATATTATTAGGCGGGGATTAGGCAGTGCTGTTACCATAGTGAACTAATGCCAGGCTTTTCGGGGCAATTTCAGTGTGTCAAATGCCCTACCCTCTGGGAGTTGTAGTGTTACCACAGGCAGCCCAAGCTCTCTTTATGAACCACACAAGCAACACAATATGGCATCGAATTATAAGGGTTTATATGGGATTTTCTACAAGATATCCTTGGAGGTAGTTAAAAGTGAAAATTCTCAATAAAAATGGCTTACCTTATTCCATATGTGTGTTGTTTGCTCCTGGTGTGGTTATTTTACCGATTGAACTTGATTTAAGCGACTTTTTTGAATTCCGATTTTCCCTTTATAAAGAGAGGACAAGGCGAAACACCTCAGTCGGAACAGCCTGCCGAACGAAGTCAAAAATCCCAGGCTAAAATGTGCCCACGGCCACAAATCCACCGCAGAATTCAAGGGCAAAGGTTGATCTTTCATTTCAATCCTCTTGCCACACAATTGCAGCCCTGCGAGCGACGCCAGGCGGCTCTTCGTGTCCCCAGTGAAACGATAAAACTATGGAGGAGCTCCGTGTCGTTTGATCCGCGACATAACGACCGTTGAAATCGGCTTGGTACCCTCGTCACATTGGCAAACCAAGACTCGCGGGGGTACTAGACCGCAATTTGTCAAATTTGTCAAACGTAAGATCAACGGCGAAAGCTCCGTAGAAACTGAGGAGATCATTTTTGAAGTGGAAGTCATGGTAAGTTTTCACGTTTACGCACCTTTGAGTTACTTGGTCCTCGCCTCACCAATTTAACTTCATCTCCCCATAATTCGTTAAGAATTCTCCCGAGCAAAAGAGAGTTCAATTTGCTTACGGCAATTTCTTTCTCTTCGTATGCTCTAGACAAAATTCTGCTGGCTTCCATTACAGTTTCCTCACAATATTCGTAATTCCACAATACCCTAAGAGAAGCAAATTTAGTTTATCAGCTCGGGAATATTTTATACAAACAAATCAAAGGTGCATAAACGAGAAAACTTACCACGACTTCCACTTCAAAAATGATTGTATCTCCTCAGTTTCTACGGAGCTTTCGCCGTTGATCTTAAGTTTCTTTGGTTTTGAAGCCATTTTGCAAAAGCGTTCTGTACGATTTTTATTTAGCATTGTAAATTCGACCTGAGGGGATTACAAGAAGTTTAGTTGACAAATTGCGGTCTAGTACCCCCGCGAGTCTTGGTTTGCCAACATGACGAGGTTACCAAGCCGATTTCAACGGTCGTTGGGTCGCGGATCAAACGACACGGAGCTCTTCCATAGTTTTATCGTTTCACTGGAGACAAGAAGAGCCGCCTGGCGTCGCTCGCAGGGCTGCAATTGTGTGGCTAGAGGATTGAAATGAAAGATCAACCTTTGCCCTTGAATTCTGCGGTGGATTTATGGCCGTGGGCACATTTTAGCCTGGGACTTTTGACTTCGTTCGGCAGGCTGTTCCGACTGAGGTGTTTCGCCTTGTCCTCTCTTTATAAAGGGAAAATCGGAATTCAAAAAAGTCGCTTAAATCAAGTTCAATCGGTAAAATAACCACACCAGGAGCAAACAACACACGTATGGAACAAGGTAAGCCATTTTTATTGAGAATTTTCACTTTAACTACCTCCAAGGATATCTTGTAGAAAATCCCATATAAACCCTTGTAATTCGATGCCATATTGTGTTGCTTGTGTGGTTCACAGAGAGAGCTTGGGCTGCCTGTGGTGTTACACGAACCAACCACGAGTCAAGTCAGTTATTTATTATTTACTTTTTTGTATTGTCCCGAAAAAAAGAATAGATTGTAGAAATAAAATATATGAATATAACGGCACCAGCGACTTGCTGGAGTGTGAGGATTCACAAGAAATAACGGAACACAAACACATAATTCATCACTGAAAAGTTTAAATTACAGCAATCCCTGCAGTTAACAATCCGAAGATTCATGAAGAATATTAAGTACTCCGACATGTTTGGGTTTACCGGTGTTCAAAAGCTTTTCCCATCGTGTGTGTTTTTTCCGTGCGAAACGACAAGGGGCGTCGGCGACTGACTGAATCTCATGGAAACACAAAAATCAAACAGAAAAGAGTGGGAGAAGGGATGGCACAGGGGTGAGTGCGCTCGCCTCCCACCAATATTTGTCCCGGGCTCCCGGCGTCATATTTGGGTTGAGTTTGTTGTTGTTTCTCTACTCTGCTCCGAGAGGTTTATCTCCAGGTATTCCGGTTTTCCCCTCTCCTCAAAACCCAACGTTTCCAAATTCCAGTTCGATCCGGGAATGCACGGGCATTTCTGAAAGAGTTCATGTGAACTCCTTGGTGCTCTGTGGTAAACAAATTATATATAAGCTTACATACATACAGGACTACTTCGACTCCGGCTCACAAAAATCATGGCGATGTTTTCAGATAAATTTCGCCCATTTGTTCCTCAACTGGATCGGTGGGAAACTGATGCATTCGTATTCCTAGAGTGTTGCTAGAATTCGTACAACTTTGATAATAATTAGGGGTGCCAGCGATGCAATATCTCCATCCTCTGCGTACTTTCTCACTCAACGCCATATTGCAATCTTGTAGTCTTGTCCACAACGCTACCTCATCTGTCCTTGTGACTTGACATTTTGGCCGCGCGATTCGAAGACCATTTTTGAGAGCAAAATCACCCACAACTTTCAGGCTTTATAAAATCGCCAATTTTTTTCCAACACGGTTCAAACTTTGGAATGGTGTCCTTAAAATGTTGAACTTTCAAGGTATTCAAAAACTGATTTCCCTTCATATGCACTTAAACAAAACGATTATTGAATATGAATTGAGTTTCCTTCCAAAACATTTCTTCAATAACAATTTGGATAAGCAAAATAAATAGTTTCAATTTTTGTCCCAGGACTTTCCTCAAAAATAAAATCCAATCTGGTGGCTGAATGAGTGTTCACACTACTGGTCAGAATCTTCCATTACTGGGAAGTGTGACTATTATATATGATATTTTCTACTTGTATCTAACTATCACATAACTGAAATTTTTATAGTGATACAGTCGAGGCATAAACAAAACTATCTGCAGTTGATCGATTTATCGATGCATAACGTAAATAACAGAAAATATCTACTCTAAAACATGGTTTAATTTGCAAAATTCCGTCAAAACACAATCATTATTACGAGACACTTAAAGCTTATCCGTGACGCCATCTGGCTGGATAAGAAAGGTATCATGGATGGATGGTCTTGTTGAGTGTGGGGCTGATAACAATTTGCCACGAGGCAAACGTGTTGAAAGAGGCATTGAGGCCAATTACAACCCGAAGAAGAGTCAAATTGGCGGCAAATTGGCGGCAAGGGTCCGCATAAGGCCTAGCCAGGGTTTGGTCAAGTTGATTCACTGTGCAATGTTTAACAAGAAACCACGTATGGAGATGCTTCGAATGGCTACCCCAGCAAAATCTGTACTGGTGCTGAAGTTTACAGTATTCATTGTTGTATGTAATTACAGAGGAACCAAGGCAAGGGTGTAAGACTCAAGCAGTTCCACTACTTTCTCAGGGTATGAAAGATAATCGGCAATCTGGGATGTGCCTGAAAGCTTTCCTGTTTTTGATGACTTGTGCATCATTCTCACATTTGCGGCAACCCACCTAAACATTGCTTCTGAGAGCTTGTAGTACAATACGTGCATCAGAAGACCCACCAATTTCTTGTTTGTCCCATAGCTATTAGAGGCAAATGGATATCTTTATCCAAGAACGTCTGGACAAATCAATGATTTCAAAATGATCTCTTACGGGGAAAAGACTCGGTCTCGCTCGAAGTTTAAGTTAAAAATCTATCCCAGGAACAGGCCTTTCATCATCTGTCATAGCTTTTTATTTTCTTAGATAATTATTCTTGAAAAACTGTAAAAGCGTTAGCTTATTTTGCCTATAAGACAACTAGTTTCGTTAAAGCATCTTGTAAATCACTTCACCACTGACAACATTGAAACCGGAGTTTGCGAGTTTTCGTAATACTTTAAAAGAACGCTACATCTTCATGTACTAAAACAACTGCTAGTCGCAGTAGCTACTTCAGTTACCACTTTTACAGTTTTTTCCTTGATATCCAGATTTTCAGGTACACTTGTACGTTCCCGGTTGGTCGGTACACTTTCCATCGTTTTGACCCATATAAATGGAACACAAGCAAGCAATGTATGAGTGTTACATCCATATTTTTGTCTCCTGGCTTTGGCTGAGGCGCCTTGTTGCTGTTGTTGTTCCTATTCTTGTTTAATTTGTTCATTTGTTACTCTGTTTGTATGTTTTTGTTGCTTTGTTCGCAGGATTTTTTTTTCCTTTGCATTAGGAAAGATGGACTGAACACAGTATCTTATAGTGCTGATAGAGTTAGATTACCAGGAATAATTTACTCACCAACGTTCATCTTGCAGCATCTAAAGAATCAATACAGTGCAGATAGTTGCATCCTCCCCTGTTAACTCCGGTCAGATAGTAACCTTCTCTCTGACACTTGAGTGAGTCCTCTTTTGTCAAACGAGGTCCCGACATTCTCGTTATAGCACTGTTCATACCTATTTGGAAAACCGTTCGGCTTGCCCCATTTTCCCATCTCGATGTTATGCAACCAAGCATCATTGGTTCGTTAGAGGCCTCTCAAGAAATATCCAGTAGGACACCGCCCAGCTATTCGTTCTTATGAAAGAGAAGTTTGTTAGAAAATGTCTCCCTTCACAGTGAGTCCTTACTTGTGTTATTACAAGGAAAGACACCTGAAGTAGCAAAACTGATGTACAAGATGTAATTTTAATTAACAAATTGATTGATTGATTGATTGATTAATTGATTGATTGATTGATTGATTGATTGATGTATTTGTGGATTAGTTACTTGCCGAGAGCGCCCCACCAGTTAGAATCTCTGCAAGTTGCTTGCGTGTTTTGAAATGGAGCAGGAGCCGCGCAGCACTTGGCTTTTTCTATTAGGAAGATCTTATCGTTTTACCCCAGGTATTACTCATTAAAAGTCCAGTGATATAGTTTGGATGAATCGCATTGGACCCAGCCTTTTTGGTCCAAAGCTTTCTCCAGTTTGCTATCTTGCAGCCATCATGCATCATACAGCATTTGAATTTTTCGATACAATACAACTTGTCACAGCCTCCTCTGTAAACGCTCGCCACCTAGTGGTCGCTATCACACTCACTCAAACCTTTATTGTCAAATGATTTGCTGACGTCGTGGTCATGACAGCGTAGATAGCTATTTGCCAGGTTGTTAGGCTTACAGTAGTGGCCTTCCTCTATGTTGTGAAGATTGTTGTTGTTGTTACTGCTGTACAGCCCTTACAAAAAATATCCAGTTGGACAAAAGGACCGGTGGTTATTCTTGGAGATGAAAATGTGAAAATTCGCTACAGTTAGTGGGCACACTTTAACCTTAAGTCAAAAGTTCAAATTTCTGATGCTAATTACCTCGTGTGCCAGAGGTATATTTAAAAAGGTAAAATAATTCTACTTTGTAGGTAAGCCGGCCTCTACTGTGTTGTAGAGCCAATGGAACTACAGCAGATAAAGACGTTTATTTCCAACGTAGCCTAAATCCATCAGAAGTACATGCATATGATACTTAGATTGTACTTCCCTCAAGAATTAATCAAAATTCAAGGATGGAAAAATACAAAGCCAAATGCGAGTTAAGGGCTTTTCCTCACTTAACTCATTCTCCTGATTGTGAAACCCGATGTTCAACGGCGCTTATGTGGAAGTGGCCGAGGAATGAACCGGTAGTTGCTCGAGGTGGTCTATACAAAGTACCTATGATTGGGAAGAGATACTCACTTGTCCAATGTTCCACACCAGGAACAAGTAGACGCTCTGTTTTGATTTGGCGGAGGCGCCCTGCAGCATCTTCCTTCTTCGAGCAAAGTAATTGGGTCGTCGTTACGCTTGTTATTTCCGCTATAAAACCCCTTGAGGTATTCTATAGAGGATCCACACTGAGAGTATCCCTGTTTGTCAAACGAGCCCCACCAGTTTGCTGTTCTGCATTGACTCCAACACAGATCCGCCGTCAGTAGAGAGTGACCACGGAAAAAAGGAAAAACTTCATCTTGACTGTACAGTTGATCTCTTCATGACCATTGATCTCTTCATGACGTCATATATATTATCATGGCAACCTTCCACCAAACCTCATCAAACAAGGTTTAGGAACAGATTAACTGATTCTTAAGTTATCACAGAAGGAAAAAAGCAAAAATTTTTTTGATTTTCTGAAATTCTCACACTAAATATGAAAAATAAAGATCTACCAATTTCTGAAAATTCTATTTTTATACCTGTTTTACTTTAGGAGATATAAAGCAAAAAGTAATTTGAGAGTAGAACGGAAGGCGCTAGATTGGTGACACTTCATGTCAACTTCTTCTCGTCACCTAATTAGCAAACTTTGGCAGCGACGGACGGTGACCGCAAGTTGAAAGTTCTCACCCCTGATGCCCACTCTTTTTGATCGGTACGGGTTGGTTTAAAATGCTAAAGCGACGACTTTCCAGTTGATCCATTGGCGTCAAAGTTCGCCAGAATTGTTTCCGATCCTTTTCCGGTTGCAGTCCGCGTCTAAAAAACGTCGCTGCTGGATTTCGCTAAATTAACGATTGCAAAACTACTATTGATTTACGATAACGCAATGTACAGTTTTGTACGGGCACTATGAAGTCTACTTTCTGTAGTTCTTTCCGAAACCTAGAGCGACTGATCTTTTGATTCAAGTGTTTTTATCAAGCCGTTATCATGTCCAAAAGCGTCAGAAGTCCCATTGCCCGATCTAGAAAAAGAAAAAAACGGAAAATTTCATTGCAGTCTCAGAAATGTGATGAATCCCAAAAGAGTGTCTCAGATATTTGAGTTTTTCTCTTACTTTTTGAGTTAAAGCGTCTGCATTACAAATCTTGCTCAAAGCGCCACTTTGAAGTTAAAAAATTGATTAAGAAATAACGAAGCAATAAAATATACAAATCCCAGACATCCTTGTTTAGTTCAATACGTGCAGATCACGTTCGGATGAAAAGCAAAGGGTGTTGATTAAAAGCGTCGTCAGATAAACTCATCTTGCAAAACGTCTTAGCGTGGAAGAATAAGCTCCCATTCTGTTTATAAATGGCCAAAATTGTACAAATAAACTAGTTATCTGAAATCAGTGTCTATTGGACTTTAAGAAAATGTATACTTTTGTAGGGATAGCGCGAATACTTTACACGCTCAGTTTGATTGAAAACGCAAATTTTGCTTCTGTGATACCTTAAGATAAAACAAAGCAAAGAAAAACCCCACACTCAGTTTCTCGCACTGTACAGCTTAACAATGCCATCTTCTAAGGAACACACGCGCAATTACTATTAGGTTGTAGGTTTGACTGATGCTTGAACATTGCAGTGAACACCACAAGCATAATTAACAATTAGATTATGAACTCGACATTTCTATGAAGTGATAGTTGATGAGGCCGAAGGCCGAATCAACTATCACTTCATAGAAATCGAGAGCGAATAATCTAATTATTTAAGTAGAATTCTTACTAAAATTTACTTCAAATAACGGTTTCCAATTATTTCTTGACGTATTATTAAACGTTGCGCCTGAAAAAGATCGCTTGGATTGAATTGTCATTTAAAATTGGAGTTGTTTGCGCGCCCATCAGTTTTTTCAATAATTTCAACTTTTTTGAAAATCAAGAAACCATAAATGTCCTTTGTTTAGACCTCTCAGGAATCTCAAAATTTTCCTCCAAAACTTTGGAAAAACGTAAAAAACGGCGCCATTTCCTAGACGACCTCCAGCCATTGCACGCTAATGGTGATAATGTTCAATGGCTCAGCCAATCGGATTACAGCATTTGCATTAGTATACTAGAGGAATTCTACTAAAAACAAATACAGCAAGACCTATGGTGGTTATACAAGGAGGAAAAGTGGCTGTAATGTAAAGTTTGTTATAAAAGATTTTACGACTTGTAGTCCCCTCAAAGAATGAATTTAATTATGGTAATACCTGAAATCGAGCCTTCCTATTTCATGGGCTAACACTTTCTGCGACTCGATCAATATTGTTACGTTTTCTTGCTATTCTTCAAAGCCAAGGTACATTTGTCTTCCCGAAAGGAGAAAATCCCAGTTGAACATGGATTGTAAGATGATGGATGCAAATTCGTAGCATGACCTAACTTTTGGTTTCCTTTTTTCGTTTTTATTTTCTTGGATGTATGGATAGTAGAACTATCAAGGAATTACTAGCGGCCTTTCTGAGGACTCTTTAGTAATAATTCTAAGATGAAACTGTCTTCAATTGTTATTGTATGTTTTGTCATGATTATTGCGTGTTGTATCATGAACGCGACGAGTAGTTGAATAAACATAAGCTTATTAGACTAAACTAGCCTTTAACAAAATGATTGTATGTCTTGACTTCTTAACACGCGAAGTAAAGAATTGTAGAACGGCCTGATGAAGGTAGCAACAACAGATTCTCTCGAAGGTTTTGATCCTTTCGCGTTTTACAAAAACATATTCAATGTCGTGGATGATTAATTTTACGCATGGTATCAAAAGGCTGAGAAAGCAAGAAAGAGAAAGAGAAAGTTGTATTTCACCTGGTAAAACAGCTGAAAAGCCGAAAGCCATTTAGAGTACAAAACTGGAGGTTGATCACAGATACTAATGCCAAAACTTAAGTCATTCCACGAAGATTCCTTTTTCTTCAGCAAAGTGATAAGCTCAAAGCGAACGCTAGTTTCTCCTTACCTTCCTTAATTAAAACGGTAAAATCTGAAAGCTTCGCCTCAACACTGTTTCAATATTTGTTAAATTATCAATCTTCATCTCTTAACTTGAGCTAGTTAAAGTCAATGACAAATTTGGAAGAAGAAATTTCCTCGATATGGAAAATGCCTGTCAAACTGTTTATTCTCAAGAACGATTTATCATTTTCTGGAGGATTCCACTAAATATGAAAATATTATCGATCAAAATCGAAACAAGAGTTGAGGACACCGAACAAGATCTGTTAGCTCAGCTGCTAATAAAGAATAACTTGTAGAACATCATTTCTGACACTTCACTTTTTTTGTTTTGATTTTTCCTTTTCTTGGGCGCTAACTATCCATAGGGAAATCAAATGAGAATGTTTGATCGTGGAACGAAAGCCAAAATTTTAAAAGACAAAACGGAAGCCCACCATACTTAAATTTGTCTGTTTACATTACAGAATGATTCCTGATGTTAGGTTTAATTTACCTCTAAAGAAAATAAAAGAAAACATGCTTCATTTGCGAAAATTTAAATACAGTCTCTGTGATCAAAATTGTAATATAATTCTATGCATAACCAAACGTCGACTCACGCAAACTTTTTCTGTAATTTTGATCTTCATAAACTTTTGAAGAAGGGAGTTAAGAAAAAATAACGTCCAGCTGGTTCTTTCATTCTTTTATGCTGTGTTGCCTGTATAGTGCTGAAAATCACCTTGTCGACTAAGGTCATCAAGCGGTAGGGTAGCTGAAATGACACTATCAACGTGATTTCACTATCTCACCTTGGCAGTGAAAAAACAAGCAAGAAATTGTTATGATATCCTGAATAGATAACTTTGCATGCAGTTCAAGAAAAATTTTAACTCCCACACTTCATATTGTCACGTCTCTACTAACATTTTACGCCTTCGACAGGTACACAAATTGATTCGATATTCCGAAGTCGTCCTTTAACACACGGTAAATACCATAAAAATCCTATTAATTTAGTCATAAAAGTGCAAATGAGTGAAAAACGAATCCCCGTGCTCATCCTATGAATAAATAATTACTGTAAGTTTTGCGGTCAGTAAATTGCACTTTTATGAATTCATAATATAATAGGTAGTCTACATCAGATTTATTTTAGGATGCTTTTTATATATATCACGACTTACCGTAATATTCATCATGTATTCTTATTATTTTTTCTTTCAAGTTTTCCCCCCGTGGCATAGTGTTGAGTGAAAAATTTATGATACGGTCGTATTGTTTTAATTCTTGTTTATTAATCTAAATCGCCCTTCTGACATGAGTATATTGAACTTGGTTACGGTTGTTACCTTGTTATGAATTTTTACCATAATGTAGCTCCAAATGACAAGTCAAAACAAGTGTGGGAAATCCACAGTTTGGTCAGGTGCTCAACGAGCTAAAACATAAATATTTTATGAAGTGATACTCTTTCGTGTCGCGGACCGCACACCCCATTCGCACTATCTTTATCCCTCGGATTTGCAACGAGGCGGAGGGAATTCCACTCCTCTCGATTTGGTTGTTTTCTGACATAGGAACTTTCTGTTTCTAGCGGAAGTTAAATACGCACCTGATATCCCTAATAATAAGACAAAAACATATTCTTATGATGACAGCTGTGGTTACCTTTTCCTTCCACGAAGTTAAATGTCAGATTAAGATTTGTGATACAACGCTTTTTACAAACAAATTTGTTGATGGTTGCCATGTTTAAATGTACGAAAACTACAACAATCAGGAATTCAACTTTATTTTTCCTGCCGATATAATGGACTACAAATTTATTTTGTCTGTCGATCCGTAAATTTTGAATAGATTGAACCCATCATCTACTTCTTCTCAACTTATTCCTCGCACTCATCAAGTTCAGGTTCTAGATAGCACTAAATAGACCGATGATTAATGGAATGTCATACGATCTTAATAGGTAATAAACATCCCAAAACTAGATATTTACCAGATATCTAGAAATCCATAAGAGTAATTAGAAAAGTGAGAATGCTTTCAGAGAAACGCATTTTCCTGACTTCTTCAAGCGGAAACTTCTTTCAGTTCTATACAATGCCGAGCTTAAAACCTTCGACATTGTAGATTCTGCACAAACTAATTTGCTTGACTCTAAGTGGAATACGTATATGAGAAGAAACGAAAACCATGGAAACGAAATTTTATTGAAATAAATTCGCCAGCTGTACAGTATATACATACAATCGAAATCATCGGAAAAAGCGTAAATTCGCAAAAACATTATAAAAATAAAAATTTAAGATGGGAAGGTACAATTAAGTAAGGCCGATCAGTCAGTCAGTCAGTCCGCTTGCCAGTCAGCCGATTCATTTTTATAAATATCATCTTCATTTTCTCCAGATGTTATGTTAACCTTTTTCGCCGGAAATCCCTGAATATCTTTTTACGCAGTCACAACGATGACTTCCTGGAAGATTGACACAAACAGTTCCATTCTTGCAAGGGTTGTTTGTGCATTCTTGACGTCTGCCAAACAGCGTTTGAATCTCCGTCATTTATACAATTTTTTAAGATGATAACCCCATTTTTGATGATGTTTTGAGATCGAAGTGATTCTATGAGCTGGAGAGAGATAATGTAAAAACTCTTTTTCCTTGGCCATCGTAGCTTTAGAAGAAACAAAACACAAACCGCGGTGATAAACATGGAACCAAAACGCATGTTAAACAAAGTTAATTTCCTTGACGTTTCGTATGTACAACATACATCTTCAGAAGTGACCGTTAACTAGATTACAATCGAAATTTAAACGCGAAGAGAAAGAAAAAGACTGGTATCTAATAATATGTAACAAGACTAATAGTTAATAACAAACAGATGAGTGAAAAAAAAAATTACCATAATAATAATAACAATACAAAATGCTAGTAAAGAAAAAGTTTTTCACTGCCAACGTTTTCATTCAAGGCTGGCTTTAAATCACGAATTAACAATGTTTCCTTAATTTTACAATGTATATCTGACCTACCAGTTGCTAAGATATCAAAATTGTCCCATTTAATATTATGACCCGCGGAAGTAACGTGATCCGCAATGGCTGAGGTGTGACCGCTTTTAGCAAGGGCCTTAAAATGTTCAGTTTTTCTATCGTGTAGTCGACGCTTTGTTTTTCCTATATAAAAATCATCACAGTCCCAGCAGCTAGCCTTGGAAAACTTGGAAAACTTGGAATACCACAGCTGTCAAACTTGAATGACGACGATATCATCTTTAATTATTCGCATCGTGTCTTGACCGAGGCCGAAAAAAAGGTCTTGGCAAGAGGATTACGTTTCTGTCTGCCGCCGAAGGAGGTCGATACATATGATGTCAAATGTTCTTTTGAGCTACTTTTCCGCGATCTTAGTAGGCTTGGGCCCACTTTGACTAGCGAAAACCAGGACAGGTTGAAGAGTCAATTGAAAAATATTTCCTACAGCTACATCTACTCATATGATTTCTCTCGGCAGAAGCGCATTCTCACTAAAGAAGAGTGGACAGCCCTTAATGATTTGCGCAGTGATGACAGTATCATAATAACGAAACCCGACAAAGGTAACGGCTTTGTCATCGTCAATAAACTTGATTACCTCAATAAAATGAAACAGTTGATCTCCGATGAAACAAAATTTAAAAAGCTTACACAAAACCCGACGAAGTCTAGAGAGGACAGTCTGATCTCCTATCTCCGTAAACTTAGAAGAGATGGTATCATTGATGAAGTTACGCTTCAGAGGATAATGCCTTCTGGTTCTACTCCTGGTGTCCTCTATGGTCTTCCCAAAGTTCATAAATCTGACTGCCCTTTTCGTCCAATTGTTTCGTCTATTAACACTTATAATTACAATCTTGCCTCTTATTTGGTGCGTGTACTTCAACCTATCTCCACCAACCAGTTTACAGTGGAGGACTCTTTTAGTTTTGCTGAATGGGCCAAGATGTACAACCACAACAACAAGTTTATGTGCTCTTTTGATGTTAGTTCATTGTTCATCAACGTTCCACTTGAAGAGACAATACAAATCTGTCTCGACAAATTATATGCCTTATCTGATCCACCCAAGTTACCTCGCCCTGTTTTAAGGGATTTGCTTGTTTTTGCCACTAAGAAAAGCCATTTTGTGTTTGACGGCCAGTTTTTTGATCAAATTGATGGTGTTGTTATGGGCTCCCCTTTGGGTCCTGTCTTGGCTAATATTTTTATGTGTCATTTTGAGGAGAAGTGGGTGATGAATAACAGTGCTCGTCCTACCATTTGGTTCAGATACGTTGACGACACCTTCACCTTATTTGACAATAAGGACGCCGCTGTTAAATTTCTCTCTTATCTCAACAACCGACATGTCAACATCAAATTTACCATTGAATTTGAACAGGATCACGAACTGCCATTCCTTGATGTTCTTGTCAAACGCCATAACAATTCATTCTCAACATCCATTTACCGTAAGAAAACTTTCACTGGCCTTTACACGAAATGGGACTCCTTCACACCTCGCAAGTACAAGATAAACCTCATCCGCACCCTTACTTATCGTTGTCTTCGCATCTGTGCATCGTCTTCATCATTACAGTCTGCCTTGGATGATCTCAGGAAGCTATTGTCACGCAATGGTTATCCCCGTGGTATCATCACGTACAACATGAACGATGCAGTGAATAGACATCAAAACAAACCTAAAGACCCAATCACTACAGTTCCCAAGAGAGAAATCTTCATTGTTTTACCATTTTTAGGGTTCCAAAGTAAAGTAATTACCCAGCAACTTAAATCTTGTATCTATAAGTTTTATGGTTGTTTTAACGTTAAAATAATTTTCCGAAACATCCGCCGAATCAAATCTTTTTTCCCGTACAAGGACAGGTTCAGCCGTTCTCAGATGTCTAAGGTGGTTTACAAGGCTAGCTGCTGGGACTGCGATGATTTTTATATAGGAAAAACAAAGCGTCGACTGCACGATAGAAAAACTGAACATTTTAAGGCCCTTGCTAAAAGCGGTCACACCTCAGCCATTGCGGATCACGTTACTTCCACTGGTCATAATATTAAATGGGACAATTTTGATATCTTAGCAACTGGTAGGTCAGATATACATTGTAAAATTAAGGAAACGTTGTTAATTCGTGATTTAAAGCCAGCCTTGAATGAAAACGTTGGCAGTGAAAAACTTTTTCTTTACTAGCATTTTGTATTGTTATTATTATTATGGTAATTTTTTTTTTCACTCATCTGTTTGTTATTAACTATTAGTCTTGTTACATATTATTAGATACCAGTCTTTTTCTTCTCTTCGCGTTTAAATTTCGATTGTAATCTAGTTAACGGTCACTTCTGAAGATGTATGTTGTACATACGAAACGTCAAGGAAATTAACTTTGTGTAACATGCGTTTTGGTTCCATGTTTATCACCGCGGTTTGTGTTTTGTTTCTTCTAAAGATAATGTAACTTCCTTACCGTCTCGTGTGACACACCCTCTAAGCCGCAAATTTCCAGGCGAGGGAGAATGCTTTCCACTTTTAACGAGAACGAAACGCCTGAAGAGATACTTGAATTTCCAATTCTAGCAGGAAATTGCCAAAAGAGAGAGAGTATCTATTTCTGTGGCTTCTGGAGCGTTTATGCACCTGTTAACCAGCATAATAGGTACTTACGTGCCATAAGAAAACCTGATGTATGGTGGCATATGACAATTTCACGAGAAGATTTTCTAATTAACTCTGTGAAAGCAATCTTTTAGACTTAATCAAAGCCAATAACGGTTGACAAAAGTATTTAAATAGCTTAAGCTGAATATGTTCCTTTTTCAAATTAGAAGCCGGGAGATTTTTGGTGGAAAAAGGTCTCATCCTTAATGAAAATCCCGAAATATAGCAAAAGTATATTGATTTTGTGGTTATTTTTATGGTTTTCCCATTTTAAAAGAAAGGAAGTAAAAGAAATTAAGGAAAAAGAAGGGCAGAAGTTATCGAATACATCGAGAAACGAAGATGGCGAAGTGTATAGGCGCAAGACTATTAGCCAGTGCGAATTTGGACCCCACTGGTCAAATTACGATTAACATTCGTCATTTCCCACCACTGGAACTGAATTTGACTCTTACGGGGAGAGGGAGTGCTCGTTTCTTTATACATTTAGGTACTACAACTGTGAAGCTAATTGCAAAATTCACCGAAACGTTTTAAGCTGGTCAATATATGAGGTCATGAATTGAATTCATAACGTACAAGTAGGTTTGAAAAGACGCGACCATTTTTACCACGTGCGAATAATTTCAGGCTATAAAATAACACACTCAAAATAAATTTTGAGGGAAAGCTGCCTTTTATTGTTTATGCCATGCAAAAACTGTTTCCATACAATAGACGACTGGAACGTTTTCCATCTAAACCAACACCGACATGTAGCTAGCCAATACTGTATGGCGACTCTGCAAGAGAGAGCAGGAGAAGAAACCTGAATGAGTTGTACTTACTATTCTACGATTGAGCTCCCCCATTATTTCAGTTATCATTTTATTCACCAATGTAGTCACTTATTCATTAAGTTACTCATGTTCTGTATTGCTTTCAACGTTTATCATTTGTTTCTGAAAGTGCTGGTCACAAGTTTATTTCGAGACAACAAACTTTGCAGCGGAGCATCACACTCTTCTTTCTCGTTTAGGTCCTTGTGACGTCATCTTTCAGTGGCGAAACGTTTCGGTGTAGAAGACTTGTTTTCATTATTCATTACTTCTTGCCTATTTCAATTTCGCTCACGTTAACGTTGCTATAAATGTACATCCAGTTTAACAGGCAAAACAAATTAATTTAATTTATCGGTTATACTGTTATATGCATGTAACCCGTGCAGACGGGAATTGCACGCGTCGACTTCAAGACGATTGCTAATCTGATTTTCTTCCCCATTACTCACGGATCGTTTCCAGAGACAATTCATCCCGTTTCAAAACAAACAAACAATAAGACCATCCCCGCTTGTCAAACGAAATCCACCAATTTGCATATCTGCACGTCTGGCTGTAGCAGGTATTAGCCGTGAAAAAAATGACCAACAAGGAGCGAAGAAATTCCATTCTGCTCTGAATGCGATTTCAGTTGTTTTACCTAGATAAAAGGTGCATTGATTATAAGAATGCGTTTGGCATTTAAAAGCATCAAAATCCATTGTAAGCGCAAATCGATTGTGGAGAAATCATGGAGCAACGTGATCAAAATGTACAGCTAAGAGAAAATATCTTCTCTCGGTGCAACGTAGGCTACTTTAAAATTTAGTCATCGACCATAAGATATTCTCAAAATATTGAACACAAGGGGCTTCCCTATCCCCTTTGCCCCATAAAGGGACTCACTTAGCTGCCACGTCTCAGGATAAATTTCAAGACTCGCGATGACCATTGCCCAATCAGGAAAAGAAGCGAAGCGCCAACATGCCAAAGAGGACGTTAGCTTAGAGTAATGTACACCTCATTGTTATATAGTAAGGTTTTTTTCCTCCCTTAGAATGCCAACGTCTAACAACTGAAAAAGTGCGCCTACTCCCTATCGATAAATGCGGCCACAAAAGATTCTTCGGGTGACCTCAAAGCCCTTGGAGAAAGAGATCCCCTTTTAAACAAAAGTGCTGCAATCCAGTTTACATGCGAAAGAGGAAGTAAATTCCTGACTGTCAACGTCCGGCACCGGCTGCCCAGTGAGCATAGTTGTATTCTTTTTGTGGTCAATTTTGAGGTTACTTTAGAGGGTCAATTTCGAGTTCACTTGTATCAAGTCATTCAGATTTCGTTTGGATTACTTTAGGTTAAGCGCTCAAGTGGTATGCGTTTTAGAATAAGTAAGTCTTGTGAACAGTTACTGCATAGGAGTAACCTCGGAGTAACCTCGGAATAACCTCGGGAACTCGTGCTAAATATAAGTACAAACCTTGCTTCGATTCGCACCAAGGGTGTTCTGTACGAAGTGTTCATTTACAGATTGATTTATTTCAGATCAGAAAGGAAGATTGTCAATTTTTATGTAAATAACACCTGTGTGGCTCAGAAGCCAAGGCAGGTGAATAAATAGCCGACGAATTAATGATGCCAATTAACTCTCTTGCTTATTATTATGATCAATATTATCACGACTTAATGTAAGAATTTTTTGGGAATGAGACAATTTGATGCATGAAGCAGGGGCCTTCTTAAAGGTCAAATGCTGTTTCAGCTCTTCCTATCACCAAACTTCACAGAGGAACGCAGTTGGAATACTCAGATTATTCAAGTCATGAATGAAACGCTTAAACTAAAAACACAAGTTAAAGCAGTTGGAAAAATAGCTGAATTAATTAAGCTCATTACTTGTAAGTTTCTATCTTACACGTTGTCACAGGTGGATAAATAGGTAGAAAATAATGAAGCTAACCAGGTTTTACAAGTGTAACTTTTTTTACCTTTTTTTAATACTATCTTTTAATGATGAAAATTATTTGATGTTTTTATTAGAATAGGATCATCTGGAGGATTTTGAGGCGTGGCGATTTCTAAGCTGAAAAGATGCTTCGTAAACGTAATCTCTCTCGAACCTTACGTGGTATGCATCCCAAAACAAGTCCCAATAGTGATGAATAACATGCAATCGGGAAAAATGTAGCTGTCTATATATATCACAAAGAATGGATAATTTTCTACCGATTTGGCTGTCAACAGCACTGCTACGTACCGTTTGAGATCACAGTAAGAGAGCAACGTAATACTAGAAAAGTTCGCTAAGTCACACCAGAAGGCGCAATTTTTTCTCAAGAATTCGTTTATTTTTCATTATATTCAAATCGATTTTATTGATCTACTTTAAAAACAATCCCTTTGCACTTTGATTCACGCCATAACCTAGCCAATACTAAATGTTGAACGGCGAGCTTTAGGGAAAAAGCAAGACTATTAGCCAGTGCGAATTTGGAGTCCACCGGTGAAATTTCGATTAACCATCGTAATTTCCCGCCACTGGAACTGAATTTGACTCTTAGGGGGAGAGGGAGTGCTCGCTTCAACATAAATTCTTTATACATTTAGGTACTACGACTGTGAAGCTAATTCCAATATTCACCGAAACGTTTTAAACTGGTCAATATATGAGGTCATGACATGTACACAGTCGGTGGCGCATGTGGATGGTTGGGTGGGTAGGGGGCGAACCCCGCGGACTCCCTCCTCGAGCCACTATTAAGAGCTAGATTTCATATGAGTTGAAGAGCGAAATGAGCAAAAACATGGTGCATTTGAATAATGAACTAAATAAATTAAATTTACCCCAGTTACTCAAATTGGTTTGGAACCGTTTGTTAACGCTGAAGAATTCTCGTATCAAACGCACTCTTTATATTATCATAGAACGTCCTCAAAGGTATCAAGTTGACTGACTGCTTCTTTGGTTGTTGGTCATTTTCCTCGCGCTCTTATTTGAATTGATAACGTACAACTATGTTTCAAAAGACGCCGCCCTGTTTACCACCTAGGAATAAATTAAGGCCATAAAATAACGCTCAAAACAAATTTTGAGGGAACAATGCTTTTTATTGTTTACGCCATACAAAAACTGTTTCCATACAATAGACGACTGGAACGTTTTCCATCTAAACCAACACCGACATGTAGCTATAGCTAGCCACCAGTGTATGGCGACTCTGCAAGAGAGGGAGGGAGAAGAAACCTGAATGATGTTGTACTCACTATTCTAGGATTGAGCTCCCCAATTATTGCAGTTATCATTTTATTCACTAATGTAGTCACTTATTCATTAAGTTACTCGTGTTTTGTATTGCTTTCAGCGTTTATCATTTGTTTCTGAAAGCGCTGGTCACAAGTTTATTGCGAGACAACAAACTTTGCTGCGGAGCATCACACTCTTCTTTCTCGTTTAGGTCCTTGTGACGTCATCTTTCAGTGGCGAAAACTTTTGGTGTAAAAGACTCTTTTTTCATTACTCGTTACTTCTTGCCTATTTCAATTTCGCTCACGTTAACGTTACTGTAAACGAACATCCAGTTTAAGGAGCAAAACAAATTTTAAGCTATCGGTTATACTGCTATATGCATGTAACCCGTGCAGACAGGAATTGGACGCGTCGACTTCAAGACGATTGCTAATCTTGTCGTGATTTTCTTCCTCATTACTCATGGATCGATTCAAGAGACAATTCTTCCCATTTCAAAACAAACAAAAAAACAAAACAATCACAGAACAAGACGAAACATAGCAGAATAATAGAGTTTACCTTGTTTTTGAGAATTACTCTTTCCCTGTTTCATCAGCTTGTTTTTTAAAGTAAAACCAGTGAGCAGCACGTCTGCGAACTACTTGAGTTGTAAAACTTTTTTATTTTCTCCTACGCGTTTCGTGTGACTAGCGCACACTTCTTCAGGGAGTTTAACAATACAATCAAGTATACCTGTATATATACCTAGATACAATTCTGCATTTCGCAAAAAACGACACCTGCGGATTTGCGTATACAAACCGCTCGGTAATGCGTCTAAGAAACAGGCGTAAAAATATTATTAAGGTGTGACATATTTTAAGTGTGACATAACTATTTGGGGCCCACAGTTTTAGCTAAAACTGTGGGCCCCAAATAGTTATGTCACACTTAAAATATGTCACACCTTAATAATATTTTTACGCCTGTTTCCTAGACGCATTACCGAGCGGTTTGTATACGCAAATCCGCAGGTGTCGTTTTTTGCGAAATGCAGAATTGTATCTAGGTATATATACAGGTATACTTGATTGTATTGTTAAACTCCCTGAAGAAGTGTGCGCTAGTCACACGAAACGCGTAGGAGAAAATAAAAAAGTTTTACAACTCAAGTAGTTCGCAGACGTGCTGCTCACTGGTTTTACTTTAAAAAAAATGCCCGCCTTCAATATCTAAAAAAAAAGAGAAAATTATTGTGAGCTGCTCATCAATGGCTTTCCATCGGCCCAGGGGGACTTTATTCAAGCTGAGAAAATGAAGAACAGAGTGGAGTCAGTTCTTGAGCACTAATGGATTTATTTAACATCAAGGAAATGGAGTTGGATTAACATTCGATTAAGCCGATTGGTTGAAGACGTTAGTGGAAGCCTGGCTGTACGATATTATCCTACCTTAATTACCTATCATTTTGCAACACATAAACTCCTCAAGACAATACAGCTTGTTGCAATCTCCTCTATATATTCCAGTCATGTAGTAACTCTCGCGCTTGCACACGCTAAGTCCTTTGCCATCAAATGAACCCCAAACATTCTCTTTGTAGCAGTCCGCATATTTATCTGGCAACCCTTGTGGCTTACAGCATCGAGCTTCCTCAATGTTACGCAGCCAGGGGTCATCGTCTGTCCTAAAGAGACCATTCATAAAGTACCCGTCTGGACAGGTTGCCCACCTGTGAGTCCTACCGTAACAAAAAAGTCAAAGAAACGAATAGATGAAGATGCGAATAAGATATTTCAGTGCGATGAAAATATTTTAATATCGTGCAAAAGAATGAAGAGTCTAAAAATCTCTTTACATGTTGCCAACTTACCCATCAAGAACTCCCCACCAATTGGCATTCTTGCAGGTTGCCGGCACGTCCTTCATTCCGTAAGGCGCATCACAACAATTAGCGTACTCTATGAGATAGATACCATCATCTGAGCCTTCGTAATCATTCCTCCAAAGACCATTCATGTATTGATTTACCGCGTCACAATAAGACCATCCCTGGCTGTCAAACGAAATCCACCAGTTTGCATATCTGCACGTCTGGCTGCAGCAGGTATTAGCCATGAAAAAAATGACCAACAAGGAGCGGAGAAATTCCATTCTGCTCTGAATACGATTTCAGTTGTTTTACCTACCTAAAAAGTGCACTGATTTTAAGAACGCGTTTGGCATTCAAAAGCATCAAAACCCATTGTAAGCGCAAATCGATTGTGGAGAAATCATGGAGCAACGTGATCAAAATGTACAGCTAAGAGAAAATATCTTATCTCGTTGCAACGTAGATTACTTTACAATTTAGTCATCGACCATAAGGTATTCTCAAAATATGGAACACATGTGGCTTCCCTTATTCCCTTGCACCATAGAGGGACTCAGTTAGCTTCCACGTTTTACAATAAATTTCAAGACTCGCGATGACCATTGCCCAATCAGGAAAAAACGCGAAATGCCAACATGCCAAAGAGGACGTTAACTTAGCGTGATGTGCACCATTGTTATATAGTAAGTTTTTTTTTCCTCTCTCAGCATACCAAGGTCTAACAACTGAAAAAGTGCTCCTACTCCCTATAGATAAATACAGCCTCAAAAGATTCATCGGGTGTCCTCTAAGCCCTTGGTAAAAGAGATCCCCTTTTAAACAAAACTGCTGCAATCCAGCTTACATGCGGAAGAGGAAGTAAATTCGTGTCTGTCAACGTCCGGCACTGCCCAGTGAGCATAGTTGTATTCTTTTTGTGGTCAATTTCGAGGTTACTTTAGAAGGTCAATTTCGAGTTCACTTGTATCAAGTCATTTAGATTTCGTTTAGGTTACGTTAAGTTAAGCGCTTAAGTGGTATGCGTTTCAGAATGAAAATTACGTCTTCTGAACAGTTACTGCGTAGGAATAACCTCGGAATAACCTCGGGAACTCGTGCTAGATATAAGTACAAACCTACCTTTTAGCTTTGCTTCGATTTGCAGCTAGGGTGTTCTGTACGAAGTGTTCATTTGGAGATTGATTTATTTCAGACCAGAAAGGAAGATTGTCAATTTTTATGTAAATAACACCTGTGTGGTTCAGAAGCTAAGGCAGGTGAATAAATAGCCAACGAATTAATGATACTAATTATCTCTTTTGCTTATCGTTATTATCAATATTATCACGACTTAATGTTAGATTTTTTTTGGCGAATGAGACAATTTGACGCATGAAGCAGGGGCCTTCTTAAAGGTCAAATGGATGAACGCAGTTGGAATAATCAGATCCGTTCGATTGTAATGGTTGCGTGACTCGCATAAACACACCGAAAATAATTATTCAAGTCATGAATAAAACGCTTAAGCTAAAAACACAAACTAAAACAGTTGGGAAAATAGCTGAAAATTAATTAAGCTCATCACTTGTAAGTTTCTAACTTACACGTTATCACAGGAGGATAAATATAAAGTGGAAAATAATGAAGCTAACCAGGTTTCACACGTGTAACTAATTTTTTTTATCTTTTTTTAATATTATCTTTTAATGATTAAAATTACTTTTTGTTCCTATATGAATAGGATCATCTAGAGGATTTTGAGACGTAGTGATTTCTAAGCTGGAAAGGTGCTTCGTAAAGGTAATCTCTCTCGAACCGTACGCGGCATGTTTCCCAAAACAAGTCCCAATAGTGATGAATAACATGTCATCAGGAAAAATGCAGCCGTCTGTATATATCACAAACGGATAATTTTCTACCGATTTAGAAGTCAACTGCACTGCTACCGTTTGATATCACACTAAGAGAGCAACGTAATACTAGAAAAGTTGGCTAAGTGACACCGGAAAACGCAATTTTGTCGCAAGAATTCGTTTATTTTTCATTATAACCTGGCTCCGGCGGCCCGAAGGGCCGCCAAGCAGAGCCCCATACTCATATAGGAAAGAAACGGAAACCCATGAATGGTTTTTCTCATGGTTATTATGGCTAGCGGTATTGCTCGTGGGCGCGTACGTACGACGGCGACGGCGACGGCGACGGAGTCGCGCAACATGGCCACCATACTCCAGCTAAAAGGTTGACAGAAACATTTATAGCCTCCTCCTTTGATATTGGACATCCATGTTATGGTCAATTGACACCTTTCAAAACAAGGTATCCGCTAACCAGTATCTCGTGACCATATTGTGGGCTCAAGTTTAGAGCTCATCGAGGTTACGTGTGTTTTTAAAAGTTGACCGCTGACGAAGTCCTAGTGTTTTATTAGATCGCGGGCTCACGTCAGATTAACTAATTGTAAACGGGGCCAGGTTATTCGGAAGCCGCTTAACGCTAACCCAGGATTAAAGTTAACAGAAGTATAAATAATTATTTTATACAAATGCTTTCCACTGCTTTTAGTTTGTGTATTTTGAGATTATTCAAACTCAAAACGGGAGGCTAAACTATATACAGAAAACCTCACTGCAGAGTTACAAAATTTAAATCAAAGTTCTTGCTTAACTGGGTTATCTTAATCGGGCTTTGAACAACCCGGCCCATTAGCGCTTTTAGGCTTGGCTAAATCTATATATTATTCAAATCAATTTTATTGATCCATTTTGAAAACCGGCGTTTTGCATCTTCGATGACCTTTGGGGAAAGAGCAAACGTGAAATTAGTTCTTTTCTAAACTCTCGTGTTTTTGTTTGTTTGTTTGTTTGTTTGTTTTTTACCTATGATCTGTTATGATTTGAAATTTGTTTTGTTTGCCTGAAAATATCTAGGCTTCTTCTGGATACGAACCCGCGTCTTCCAGTTACAAGTGGGGCATTACTACCAACTGAGTTACAAAAGGGCAGCGAGGCAAATTTTAGAGGATTTAGTAGTCCTATAACGATATCTGCTCTCGAGTGAGTGAAATAAATAATATCTTGGACAATGGGTTTGTTGCCAGTCTACAAATTGCTGTATTTGAAACAGTCGAACTGCATTTTCTAACCGTTTCGCAGTTCGTTCCGGTGTATCCAGACTTGCAATCACAGCGACAACTTCCCCTTAGATTCACACACTTTGTTCCGTTCCTGCATCGACTGTTCTCGCATTCGTTCACACCTGTTTAAAAAAAACTTGAGCTGATTTTGAGTGATTTTTTTGATACCTAAATTTGTTTCCTTCGGGTCTTCTACTAATTTCGGGGTTATTTTGCGAGATTTCTCAATTAAAATGAAAGGGATGAAGCAATCTATTAGTTTGGATTCTTGCTGTCTTTAGTTTTGTTATTGTTATTTAAATATTCTTCTTTTTTTCTGGTTGGAAAAGTCTGAATGGAAAGAGTGATTCTCAAACTCATTAATAATTCATCAAGTTAAAACAAAGGAAACCACAACGGTGAAGGAGGTTTGGATACCCGGTCTTAATTAGCATTGATTTTGACGATTTTACTTCTCCGTTTACTCTTTAGCTTTTGTTTCAATTGAGGAGATATATCAAACACTCGAGACAGTGTTTCATCGGCTATCCGAACACCTCGAATTTCGTCAAAAATAGTCCGCTGCGCGTCTTATTTTTAACTCTCTTCTTGGTGTCTGGATATCACGATGAAACACTGTTTCTTGTGTTTGATATATTACATGAAAGAACGTTTTTACAGTTTTCGAAGGAGAAGTGACTGCATAAAGAAATGATGTGTAAAGGTCTACCGATCTAGAGCTTGCCACCAGTTGACGTCTCTGCATGTTGATTGTTCGCATGTTCTGTAATGGAGCAGGCACTGGACAACATTTGGCTTCCTCAAGCAAGTAGATCTGATGATCTGACCCTTTATTAACGTCCAGTAATGTAATGTCTTGAAGTGTCGCACTGGACCCATCCCTTTTTGTCAAAGTCTCTCCGCCAGTTTGAAAACTTGCATTCATCGTACATCGCACCATATTTGAATTTCTCGATGTAGTGTAACCTGTCCGCCGCAACCGCCCCTGTGCTAATCTGTCATATAGTATTCGCTGTCGTACCGATTCCTACCTTTGTTGTCGAATGATTTGGTGACGTCGTGATCATAACAGCGAAGAGAGCCGTTAGGCAGGTCATTGGGCTTGCAGCAACGGCCTTCTTCGATATTGTGGAGGCTGTGGTCTTTGGTACGTACAATCCTTGTAAGAAGTAACCAGTCGGACAAACTGCCCATTTCTTATTGCTGGAAAGAACAGTGTTATCATATGGTGATATGAAGTTAATATATACATTTAGGCCAGCCTAAAACCGTAGCTCCTGGGCCGGGTTATTCAAAGCCCGATTAAGCTAACCCAGAAAAAGGTAGAATTTTGATTTGAGTTTTGTAACTTTGCGGTGAGGTTCCTGTATATTGTTTGGCCTTCTGTTTTGAGTTTTAATAATCACCATATACACAAAACAAAACAGCAAAAAACATTTGTATAGAAGAAAAAGTTATAATTCGATTAACTTTTAATCCTGGGCTAGCGTAAACCGGCTAACGAACAATCCTGCCCTGTTTCCAACAAAATAACCCAATATGAGCCCGCGATCCAATTTATAACCAGCACCTGGTCAGCGGTCAACTTCAAAAAACACGTGACCTCGAGGAGCTGTAAACTTGAGCCCGCGATATGGTCACGTGATACTGGTCAGCGGATACCTTTTTTGATAGGTGTCAATTGATCATAACGTGGATGTCTAATACCAAGGAAGTACACGGTAAACCAAGGCTGCATGTCTCTGTCAACCTATTATTTGGAGTATGGCCGCCATGTTGGGCAACTCCGTCGTCGTCGTCGTGCGAACGTGCCCACGAGCAATACCGCTAGCCATGATAACCACGAGAAAATCAACTCATGGGTTTCCTTTTCTTTCCTGTATGAGTATGGGGCTCCGCTTGGCGGCCCTTCGGGCCGCCGGAGCTCCGCTATGAGGTAATACATGCGGGCAAGATTTCCGCACATGCCTATACTGCATTATGTAAGCTATTCGGTGATAAAGGAAACAATGGCGAAAACAACAGATAACTCTTAGACTACGGCTTTATTCTAGAATGGTGTGGGGCTGTGCGGAAATCGTTCCTTCATGTGGACCATCTTTTATACATGATTACTGAAGAGAATCAGTTTGGTCAAAACACTACGAAAATAAACGGATGGTACGATTTGAACCTTAATGATCCTCACAACATACTTTGAGTGTAATTTTCACTCTTGGCAATTGCTTCTTCTCTGTCGAAAGAAATCTAGATGTCGAAAAACACTAAATCCATTTCATTCGAATTCATTCCAAACTTGTGTGAGGTGTTTCAGCGGAGAAGAATGCTAGCCAACTAGCCAAACGAGAGAGAAAGCCTCCGATTGCCCCTAAATCTAAGATGACAATGTGGAAAAAGTAACTCAAACACCCTTACATTCCTGCAACGTTGTGTGGCGATTCTTTTTTTTTTTTTGTTCCGTAGAGTTTTGCGACAACGATATTTCTCTTGAAGCGTAACTCTTTTGAAGGCACAAGGAGAGTTCGTAAGAAATGAAAGAAAAAAAGTGCAACATTCGCTAACTTTCACACGATTACAACAATTTCACGGCCAAACTGACAAAGTTCATCATAATAACTTTTGTTTCGCCAAAGTTGTCCAACTCTTTCCACCAGTTTGCATTTTTACACGTTGATGCCCGATTCTGGTCAAGTACTCAGTTGTTGTTCCACACTTAGACCAACCCTGTTTGTCCAACGACTTCCACCAGTTTGCTGTGCGGCACTGGCTCCAACCGGCAAACATCCGCCACGATAATCAAGGTCTGCAGAGATAAAACGAGTAACTCAGTTACCGACGTACCTGCGAATTGGGTTGGTAGAACTACTTTCTGCTTGGAAAACTGCCTCTGTATTTGTATACTAGGTAAAAAAATGACAACTCAGTCCTTATGTGTTTTAGTCAATGGTGCGAGATATTTTCTTTGAACCTTACGCGACCTTTTGCAATTCATTTATAGTAGACAGGGTTTCATGCGAAGTGCGCCGTGAGATGAATGGTTCGCAGATTTGGTTACGTAACCCTCCATTCAGAGCGTAGCAAAGTTACGTCACACAGCCTGCTCGTTAGGGTGAGGGCGACGATGACCGCTTTTGTTTTTGGACCATATTCATCAGAGCTTTGTTTCTCTGTTTGTTCCCAGAAGTGAATATACATAAGCTGCCATATCTCATTTCTCTTTGGATAAATTTACCAACCGGCTCTCTCCAGGATTTTTTCTGCTGGATTCCTAACATTACAGTTTTTTTCATTGGCAAAAGAGATAACGAGCTTATAGTCTCTTTTTCAAACCCATATTGCTCTAATTGCAGCTTTTCGGTGAGGTGTTGGGTTGTGTATAAGATCAAATCTTAAAGAATGGACTATCCGTAATAATTTGCTGAAGATTGATTACATGCGTATGCGAAATCTTGTCGATAGCTGAACTGGAAACGAATTCTTGTTATTACAATAACCGCAACGGCGGCTGACATATTAGTTTAAGCATCAAGCAGAAAAAGAAAGAATCAGGTTCTCACAAAAGCTACCCAGAGCTCATACGATGACAACAACAACAACAACAACAACAAGGTATGGCTTCGAAGGCCACTTTATTGTTAACATAACACACTTTCATTATCATGCTAAAATCAAAAGCACTATATCTTCCATCTATGCCTGGAATATGCTGTAATAGCTGAGTGACCCTGCTTTTTGCCTTAAGCACAATTCAAATGGCTTGAAGAAGAACTCGTTATCACCATCCTAAGGATCTTTGTCGTAGCCATGTTAACATAAGTAATGAATGATAATTATCTAATAAAGGCACAACTTTCTTTGAATAACGGGAAGAATAACAAATTCAGAGATACCAGAATAATGTACATGGTGGCTTTGAAAATCTTTCACATACTTAAACATTTTACCTGTATATACCCTTCGCTGGGAGTACCCTGATCAGAATTCGCACTCATCCGGCGTCGGGGCTTCTGGGCAGAAAGATATTGAGTAAATTTACCGACTTGCTTTTCCATTATAGTGAAGAGAAACAAAGAGAAAAACGACGTTCATCAGTAGCGATTAATTGCGATGATTTCACAAAATAGCGAAGTAATTTCCCTTTGTCGATGCCAGTTCATTGAAAGACCAGGCTCTCGTATTTACAGAAATAGGTATTAGGTATTTCTGTTCTATTTTGTTCTTTCTTTTTTTTAATAATCGTTTTTTGTGACCTGAGTATTTTGCTTTCTTCTACCGAGATTTTGTTGATTAGCATAGCAGCTCATCTTTTTACACTTCCATGAAAACTATTATTCAGCTTCAGACTCGATTGTGATTGACTGCTTTGCATTCAGCGAATGAATTGCTTAAAAAAATTTCACCAGCTGGTCCACGGTAGTAAACTTTCCCTGCACTGATTGGCTCAGTTATCTGAGAACCCAGTTGAAGGCGTTGTTGGGCGGAGTTTGTTTGCGAAGCAGAAGATTTTTCTTAGCGCTGTTTTCTCAAATACGTTTTTTTCGCCACAAGCAGACACCTCAAAGAGTTATAACTCAAAGGAAATTTGTTCAATTGCCCTCAAATTTGGACAGTAGCCAGTTTAACATATAGACCACAAAAAAATGTCTGCGAATTGTTGATTTCGAAATCTTTTTTCTTCGAGAACGATTTTTGTACGATCACTCCACATTTTCTTAATCCTATATCGAACATGTCCAGTAACTTTTTACTGCAACTGAATATGGCAAAACGCAGGCACGTGTCTTTAGCGCTTTGAGCCCTGAAACCGAGGAAAAAATCAAATTGGCGAAAAACAAAATTCGCTTTGACTTGTAGCTTTCAAACGGTGATTCGGGCGCTCGCATTAAATGGTCGTAAAAAATTCGACAATTCATTTTATTTCAAAATTCTTGGTATAGATCGATAGCCAGCTTTATAAGCTTTAATTTGAGCTAGAGGTTAAGGTATTCACCGCGCAAACTGCACTCGCTACATCGCTTGCACGTGAGACAACCCTGAAGGTATACGGTAACCTTAGCTTCGTCAAGAGTGACATTTGTATCCGTGTAGAAAATGTTGAAAAAAAAAATTGTAATAAATAGCATTATTTTTTTCTTTTTTTGGTAGAAATATAAGTAATGTGAATCATTAAGTCGTTAAGAATTACATAAAAGTGTGCACCAGCATTATGTAACAGCGTGTGGTAACTAGTAAAGAAAAAAAAAGGGAAAAAAAATATTGTAATAAATAGCTTTTTTTTTTTTTTTTTTGGTAGAAATATAAGTAATTTGAAATTATCAGCGGTAAGGTAGAAATCCAAGAGGTTATTGTACAAACTGTAAAAGGGGTTAATCGTGCATAAGTAATATCATATACATACAATAGGGGGAGAGGAAAAAGTTTTCTGGAATGTAAGTACTGTAACTATAACCAAGTAAGTAGTAGATAAATGTTGTACTGTAGCATTGTATTGTAAGTATTTTTCATTGTATGTAGTGTTTTTTTTAATGTTAAGTTCATAAAAAAAAAAGAAAATGTTGAAGTGTCTTCTAACATTAAGTCGTGATAATATTGATATTAACAATAAGCAAGAGAGTTAATTGGCATTATTAATTCGTCAGCTATTTATTCACCTGCCTTAATTTCTGAATCACACAGTTGTTATTTACATAAAAATTGACAATCTTCCTTTTTCGTCTGAAATAAATCAATCTGTAAATGAACGCTTACTTTTTATTCTAAAACGCATACCACCTGAGCGGTTACCTTAACGTCATCCAAACGAAATCTAAATGACTTGATACAAGTGAACTCGAAATTGACCTTCTAGAGTAACCTCAAAATTGACCACAAAAAGAATACAACTATGCTCACTGGGCAATGTCGGACGTTGACAGACACGAATTTACTTCCGCTTTCTGGATTTTAGCACTTTTGTTGAAAGGGGGATCTCTTTCACCAAGGGCTTAAAGGACAACCGAAGAATCTTTTATGGCTGCATCTATCTATGGGGAGTAGGAGCACTTTTTCAGTTGTTAAACCTTGGCATTCTAAGGGAGGAAAAAAACCTTACTATATAACAATGAGGTGCACATTACGCTAAGTTAACGTCCTCTTTGGCATGTTGGCGTTTCGCATTTTTTCCTGATTGGGCAATGGTCATCGCGAGTCTTGAAATTTATCCTGGGACGTGGCAGCTAACTGAGTCCCTCTGTGGTGCAAGGGGATGGGGAAGCCCCTTGTGTTCAATATTTTGAGAATATCTTATGGTCGATGACTAAATTGTAAAGTAATCTACGTTGCACCGAAAGAAGATATTCTCTCTTAGCTGTACATTTTGACCACGTTGCTCGATAATTTCACCATAGTCGATTTGCCCCTACAATGGATTTTGATGTTTTTGAATGTCAAATGCGGAGTGCTTACCGCATTCTTAAAATCAATGCACTTTTTATCTAGGTAAAACAACTGAGATCGCATTCAGAGCACAATGGAATTTCTTCACTCCTTGTTGGTCTTTTTTATGGCTAATCCCTGCTACAGCCAGTAGTGCAGGTATGCAATCTGGTGGATTTCGTTTGACAGCCGTGGATGGTCTTATTGTGACGCGAAAAATCAGTGTATGAATGGTCTTTGGCTGCCTGGCTCCGCTAGCCTCTATTGTTATTCCAGGCAGCTAGTACTCAAATTTTTACTTTTAATATTTTCATTGAAATTGTAATTTTTTCTCAGCAAGAATGAGCACAAATAAAGATTGATTGATTGATTGATTGATTGACTGATTGATTGATTGATTGATTGATTGATTGATTGATTGATTGATTATAAAGGCTCAAAATATGGCATCTATCTCATAGAGTACGCTAATTGTTGTGATCCTCGTTACAGAATGAAGGACGTGCCAGCAACCTGCAAGAATGCCGATTGGTGGGAAGTTCTTGATGGGTAAGTTGGCAACATGTTAAGCGATTTTTAGACTCCTCATTCTTTTGTATAATAAAATGTTTTCATCGCACTGAAATATCTTCGCATCTTCATCTATTTGTTTCTTTGACTTTTTTGTTACGGTAGGACTCACAGGTGGGCGACCTGTCCAGACGGATACTTTATGAATGGTCTCTTTAGGACAGACGATAACACTTGGCTGCATGACATTGAGGAAGCTCGATGCTGTAAGCCACAAGGGTTGCCAGATAAATATGCGGACTGCTACAAAGAGAATGTTTGGGGTTCATTTGACTGATGACAAAGGACTTAGCGTGTGCAAGCGCGAGGGTTACTACATGACAGGAACATATAAAGGAGATTGTGACATGCTGTACTGTCCAGAGGAGTTTATGTGCTGCAAAATGATAGGTAATTAAGGCACGATAATATCGTACAGCCAGGCTTCCACTTCTCCTCTTCAACCAAACGGCTCAATCCAATGTCAATCCAACTCCATTTCCTTGA
Organism: Orbicella faveolata; assembly: GCF_042242905.1. Classification (NCBI taxonomy): domain Eukaryota; kingdom Metazoa; phylum Cnidaria; class Anthozoa; order Scleractinia; family Merulinidae; genus Orbicella; species Orbicella faveolata. The sequence goes on from NW_028301552.1 coordinate 16,137,689, forward strand.
TGTTAAATAAATCCATTAGTGCTCAAGAACTGACTCCACTCTGTTCTTTATTTCCTCAGCTTCAATAAATTCCCTCTGGGCCAATGCAAACCCATTGATGCGCAGCTCAAAATCATTTTCTCTTGTTTCCTAGATCTTGAAGGCAGGCCAAAGCGAGCTGATGAAACAAGGAAAGAGTCATTCTTAAAAACAAGGTTAACTCTATTATTCTGCTATGTTTCGTCTTTTTTGTGGTTGTTTTGTTTGTTTGTTTTGAAATAGGGAGCATTGTCTCTATAAACGATCTATGACTAATGAGGAAGAAAATTACGACAAGATTAGCAATCGTCTTGAGGTCGACGCGTCCAATTCCCGTCTGCACAGGTCACATGCATATAGTAGTATAACCGATGGCTTAAAATTTGTTTTGCCTGTTAAACTGGATGTACGTTTACAGCAACGTTAACGTAAGCGCAATTGAAATAGGCAAGAAGTAATGAATAATGAAAGAAGAGTCCTTTTACACCAAAAGTTTTCGCCACTGAAAGATGACGTCACAAGGACCTAAACGAGAAAGAAGAGTGTGATGCACCGCTTCAAACTTTGTTGTCTCGATATAAACTTTCTGACCAGCGCTTTCAGAAACAAATGGTAAACGCTGAAAGCAATTCAAAACATGAGTAACTTAATGAGCAAGTGACTTTATTAGTGAATAAAATGATAACTGAAATAATTGGCGAGCTCAATCCTAGAATAGTGAGTACAACTCATTCAGGTTTATTCTCCGTCTCTCTCCTGCAGAGTCGCCGTACACTGGTGGCTAGCTATAGCTACATGTCGGTGTTGGTTTAGATGGAAAACGTTCCAGTCGTCTATTGTACGGAAACAGTTTTTGCATAGCATAAACAATAAAAAGCATTTTCCCCGCAAAACTTATTCTGAGTGTGTTATTTTATGGGCTTAAACTATTCCTACATGGTAAACATGGTACCGTCCTCTCAAACATACTTGTACGATATGAATTCAAATAACAGCGGGAACAAAATGACCAACAACCAGAGACGCAGTCAGTCAACTTGATACCTTTGGGAAGGTTCTATAATAAAGAGTGAATTTTGATACGCGACTTCTTCAGCGTTAATAAAGGGTGTCAAAAAAAATTTGAGCAACTGGGGTAAATTAAATTTATTTAGTTCATATTTTCAAACGCATCATATTTCCTCTTATTTCGCTCTTCAAGTCATATGAAATCTAGCTCTTAATAGTGGCTCCAGGAGGGAGTCCGGGGGGTTCGCCCCCTACCCTCCCAACCACCCACATACGCCACCGACTATGTACATATTATGACCTCATATCTCTCTCTATGATATTGACCAGTTTAAAAAGTTTCGGTGAATTTTGGAATTAGCTTCACAGTTGTAGTACCTAAATGTATAAATAAATTATGTTGAAACGAGCACTCCCTCTCCCCCTAAGAGTCAAAATCAGTTCCAGTGGGGGGAAATTACAATAAAAAAAAACTTAAAAGTGAATTAAAAGGATAATTAGATACATAAATAAACTAGACATAGAATTTAAGAAATAAAAATATTAAAAAATTCACACCGCGTGAAGTGGACTGTTCATATCGCGTATATTTCATTCAGTTCAAATGGTATATTCAACTCCCGATTTTTATAGTTAGCAGTTCTCTTTTAGGAAAAAAAATAAAGAAGAGTCCAGTTTTGACCATGTCGAGAAAATGTAAGAAATTACACCTTCGGTTTCCTTGGAAAGCCGTGTTGCCTCAAAATAAACTCAAGCTTTGTTTTCCACCAATAAACTGCCCGTGTAAATTAACCCTTGAAACATTCAAAAAGTGCGGAGTGCAGAGCAAAAATAAGAAAAAAATAGAAATAAAATAACTTAAAGTGAATTAAAAGAATAATTAAATACATAAATAAACTAGAAATAGAATTTGAGAAAAAAAAATAGTAATTATTAAAAAATTCACACCGCTTGAAGTGGACTGTTCATATCGCGTATATTTCATTCAGTTCAAATGGTATGTTAGTAGTATACAAAATGGGGGTTCTGGGACATTTTCCAAAAATCACCTCCATCTCTCAATTTCCACACCTTAATCTCTAATAATACCCAATTTCGCAAAGCAATATTACTGGTTGTTGTTCCACTTATTGTTCCACTTGTTGTTTAATGAGTCAGTCGGCGTCCATACGCCAGACTACTAACTCCATTTGTTAAAATATACCTTTTGTCATCGAATGAGCTCAGACTTATTTTGTTGATTTCATAGCTTCCAAGTTGGTGGCTCTCTGATCTGATTGTTTTCATCTTATGTCGCATCTGTTCACTGTTGAATAATGTGTTCTTGTAATCTATATGTCACAGATCATTCTTAATTACAACTTTGCGGATTCCCCTAGCAGTTTTGTTATTGGTTCCATCCTCTTTGGTGTACGAATACATTTTACTTCGTAGGCCCACAAACTCTGTTATTATCTTACCAGCAGCCTCATCCTTGAATTTACCAAGGAAATTTACTATCTTCTGAACAAGCACTGTTGTCAAACTTATCCTTCTCCAACCAGAAGTCCGCATAAACGTCATCTGTCTGGATTTCATATGTGAGACTGTCAGTATCACTGAATAATAGTTGTGCTTTTGGTCAATACTTTTATTTGATGAAATTGTAATGGAAATCATACATGACCGTCTTACTAATATCCAATATCGATATTCCTACATATACAGGTTTCCTCAATAATAATGTTGCTTTTTTTCATGTTAACAGCCACCAAATCTTCATTGAAAATCTTGTGACTATTGTATGTCGGTTTTGCTGTCAATTTCTTCGCTTTTGTAATATCAGTTATCAATTTAACATTGATTCTCTTCCGTAAATTATCCATTTTTTTCCCAAAGACTGCATTATTCACGAGTTTGAAGAAGTCTTTTTCAAATGAATTTTTCACATTAGTCCGTTTCTGTGTATTAAAATTAATCTACTCTTTTAACCAATCAGATTGCCTGAATTCTAACACCCGATGGATCTTATTCAGTTTCAATCCTAAAGACAGGTAAAATTGAAGATTGCGATAATGAACCACATATTATTTCTTATCAAATAATGTGGGTATCAATTTATGAACCTGCCCTATTGAGATATTAAACTTATCTTTTATCCGCTCGCAATAATCTGGAAGCATATCTTCTGTGACTTTTACCTGTTCAGGAGCAAAAGGAAAATCATTATACAAATCATGCAATTCATGATGATATACCAGGTCCACTTCCAGAATAAGACCAGTTTTGCTAACATCTGTGTATTTACTGAGATCTAATTTACTAATTCGTTTGTCTGTCATCCACCTGAACCTACCAGTTGGTAAGTACTGTGCCATAGCGCAACCGTACAGATTGTTAGCATCCAGATATGTGATGTATTTCGATGGTTTGGTCTTATCATATGACTTAATGTATTTATTGTTTGCTTCACTAAATCTGTGAGCAATGTATGAAGTACCACCACGTATTCCTTTCTCAATGAACTGGAACATATTAACATCGAAGAGCAATTCTAATTCCACTTCTGTCATTTTCAACATAGCATCCCACGCAAGAGCAGGAGAGGTAAAATAGTGGGCTGGATCCAGTTTGTAATACTCCAAACATGTTTTTCTGAAATTTTCAAACACATCAGCTAATAGCAGAACATCTGTTTTCAGGTATAAACCATGATAATTGCCCATATTTTTCATTTGGAATATGTCCCACACTCTCTGAGCATATTGATATTGAGCGTCTGTGATACACTCATTGTTGAGCTGGCTGTAAAATTGATCCTTATCCGGTAATCGCCTCTGCTTGAATTTAACAAAGCTAGCCATGTAATCGTATGGGTAAACACCCTTCTTTTTCACCAAGTTGAATTTCTCGCCATCATAAATCTCTCTAGTATTCATCATATCATCAACCGCCAGACTAGCAGCTAGCTTATCCAGACTCTGATTCAGAAATTGTAAACTATCGAGGAAAATCAAATGTTTGCCTAAGGTGAAAGCAATGTATTTTTCTGTATTCAACGGTATCACATTGATGCCTGGTTTGCGTTCCCAGATTTTCTTGCCAGCATCAGTCATACCTTTAAAAACCCACTTGGCTTTTTTCGTAATTGGATTTTCCTTGGTAAATTTACCAATCTCCTGCATGATTATATGTCCGTTATAACCTCGCAAGTTGTGGAAGAATATTGGTATTTTTAGCTTCTTCCAGCTGATATTGTGATGAGCTAATTCTTTCTTCAAAATATTCTGGCAGTAATTGGTTTCTGTTTTCAACAGTTCCAAAAACTTACCAATCGCGTTTTCACCACGATAAACCCTCACTTGTTTTGTGAATCGGCTGTCAATTTTACACACAAGTTTGTAGCCAAAAGAACATCATTTATGGCTCTGATATGATTCAGAATAGGATCTGGTTTCATGAGGCTTACATATAGCGACTTTTTCTACCAATATTTCAAAATCAGCGTATATCACATATGGTACAGGTTCTTGCTTATAATCGTTGGTAAATTTGATTTTCGAATCCTCTTTTGGCATTCTTACAGCTTGTTCACCATTTATCACCAAACAATCTTCGGTATGGGATTTGAGGATATCTTCTGATGAAAAACACAGAAGACAGCACATGCAAAAGTGCTTTCGCTCTTTGTGCTTCGTTTGGTCAAACAATAGTTTGTTGAAATCTTTGATAAGAACATAGTGACTCCTTGTTACTTTCGAAATGTATAACAAGTTCATTGTTTTATCAAACCTCTCGTTGGAACTCTGAAGTGGAAACACTTGCTTGCTCTCATAACCAAAGATATTGATATTAATACTGTTTTGTTTCTCAATTTTGTTCACCCGAGTCAACTTCACTGGAAACTCAATACCAGAATAATCTACACTATTAATGAGAGATCGGTCTGATTTCTTGATTCTCTCTAGATGAATCTCATGTGGATTCAAATGTCTGACATGACACCATCTGAAGCATTCATTGTCCTTATTATGCATGTTGATTAATGCTTTCTTAGAAGTTAGCACAGAGGGTAATTTGATATAAGATTTACCATGGAACGGTTTGTACTTTAAAATATCAATTCATGTCCAGTTATCTTATCAATTTGCCAACCACTACCCGCAGAAACCCACTGACTAACAGTTCTCAATATGTTTTGTATTGACGACTGTATTGAACCTTGGATTTGGTGCTCATTAGCAACGGCTGTTGCATTAGAAGAAACCATCATTTTTCTCATACGAAACTAAATCCTTTTGTTTGTCATATACCATTTTCTTGAGTTTGATACTGATAGTTTGGTAAAATTTCAGACTTCCACAAGAGGAGCTGAATCTGTTAATTGAACTAATGGCTCTTTCTTATTCAAAACATTGATATCATACGTTCTGAAAAAAACATCAATTGCTTTCTCCAAAGGTACTGGTTTCACTTCTGTATTAAATTTCACAAACTTAGGCAAGAGAAATGGTTTTGAAGCCACCATTTTCTGTCTCATTTTTGGTTCACCGAATATAGCAAATTTCGATTTGGGAAATGGTTTTGGTTTATCTCTGAACTCAGGAGGTGGTTGAATAATATTTTGGTCGTCTAATTGAGCACCGAAACTGCTTCCTGTTTTTAACAAACTCTTAACAGTGTTCGACAAATCTATTGTTATTGTTGCCAATTGATTTTTACTTAACATCAAAAGATTTTTCTTGTTCATCTTCTTATAATATATGGTTACATCAAATTGAGATCCCATCTATAATATAGGGTTAGATAAAAATGAGTTTGGTGATTGATGAACTATTTTCCAGTTTTTGATAGCTGCGAAATAGAATGCCCCGGTCACAGATATCGTTATAACTAATTTGATGAAATTAGATTTCTTTGATGCAATTGGGTATGAATATGTTTCGTCCGTCCACATCTTTTATAATTGATACCAGGGCCGGGTAGTTCAAAGCTCGATTGAGCTAACCTAGGATTAGTGAGAATTTTGATCTCAATTTTGTAACTTTTCGGTGAGATTTTCTGTTTATATTATTTGCCTTTCAGTTTTGAGTTTTAATAATCTTAAACTGCACAACACATAAGTAATGAAAAACATTTTTATACAAGAAAAATTGATACTTTGGTTAACTTTTAACCTTGGGTTAGCGTTAACCGGCTTTCGAACAACCCGGCCCAGTATTACAAATAAGACAATAACATGGTGTACTAAGGTTGCATTTATTATAAGAAAGCCTCAAAGCTTCTTTCCGATCAGCATGATTGGTATACTTGAATGGCCTACCTAGTTTTTTCTGGCAATTATTATTATTTTCCGTAACTACTATATGTTTAGATAAAAAAGTGGATCAATAAGTCGTACAACAAGAGGAACAACAAGCGGTACTGATGAATTTATATATACAATAATAGTAATAATGACGAAACAATTTTTGAAAAATTATGATGATAAAACGTACGAGATGGTACAAGATTTATTAAAAAATCAAACAGATAAGAAAAAAAGAAAGATTCTGGAAAAAACCATCAAGCAGGCTAGACATGCTATCAACATTATAAGAGGTCAGTGTACTGGTATCAAGCGACAGTACAAAGGAGGAATGATAAATGAGAGAATAAGAGATGAAAAATTGAATTTGGTTCAAACTATGATGGCAACACTGATGAATCATATCAGATTCCACCAGCATAAAATTAACGAATTAGATGGGAAAATCAACACGAAATCCATATTTTATGAAGACCCAAACACTCTACTGGACGGTTTAGAAAAAATAATAAATGGTGATGGGAAAGCCGAAGATGGGGTTCATATTCTGAATAAACTGTTGGTAAACTGTGTTATCAATGAAATACAATACAAACAATTATATGAGAAATAGTTTGATGAAGATTCCGAGAATGAAGATGATATGTGGAAAACAGAAATCTAAATACCAAATTATGATGACCCACCAACCTGGGAAAAATTGAACATAGAATGAGATAAGTTAAGATAAGTTTAGATAAGCCTGGGCTCATTCGATGACAAAAGGTATATTTTAACAAATGGAGTTAGTAGTCTGGCGTATGAACACCGACTGACTCATTAAACAACAAGTGGAACAATAAGTGGAACAACAATCAGTAATATTGCTTTGCGAAATTGGGTATTATTAGAGATTAAAGTGTGGAAATTGAGAGATGGAGGTGATTTTTGGAAAATGTCCCAGAACCCCCATTTTGTATACTACTTATATTCAACTCCCGATTTTCATAGTTAGCAGTTCACTTTTAGGAAAAACAAAGTAAAGAACAGTCCAGGTTTGACCATGTCGAGAAAATGTGAGAAATTACACCTTCGGTTCCCTTGGGAAGCCGTGTTGCCTCGAAATAAACTCAAGCTTTGTTTTCCAAAAATAAACTGCCCGTGTGAATTAACCCTTCAACAACTTGTCAACTGCGCGTCCTAAAGTTCTCGCAATTTGATTGATGAAGTTCAAGATAAAACTTTGAAAAATTTTCAGCGCTGAAAAATAGTAAGATGAAAAAATGTAGATTAACAAATAAAGATTCAAATAAATACACAGGTAAAGTTGCACTTTGAGAAAGCAAATATTTTCCCAAAAAAAGCGATCTAAAACTGCACAACGCCGCTTGTCTCGCCAACTTCACGTGCAACTGCAGCCACCTATTTTGCTGTTGGATTTTATCTTCTTCGGTAGAAAATTACTGATTTCAATTAGAAATAAAGTAAGGTTGGTACACACTACATGAAGGCTTTCAACACAAAACAAAGAAAAAATATCCTAAAAGATGCTATTCACGCCCTGAAAATGATTTGGGTCTGAAAATAATCGAAACATGGGGAACTAGAAATAAGTTAAACCTCTTCCAGGCGTTCAGTTAGTCGAGGCGCAGCACGAAAAACGGCGGGCGAAAAAATAAGGGAGAAATATAATGCGGCGAGAGAAAGCGCTTCTGCCCTTTTTTTCGCGCAGTGCCCCAACTAACTGAGCGCCTGGTGTGTTTCCCGTAGAACTGTTAGCCTAATAAGTTTCAGTGGTCAGCGCTGCAGATTGGCCAAGATAGCTCTATTTATGTACTTAATACAATACTGGGTTTAGTGTATGACGTCATCAGTCATCTCATTTGCATATTTTACACATTTTTCAAACTTAAATATCTCCGGAAATAATGCAGATATTTGCAAATGGCAAACGGCGTTTCTATTCTTTCATGAAAATCTATGTGAAACATCTAAAAAAATCAAGGAGTTAAAAATTTGATTATAGTATCACCATTTTTATCGCACCCTGGGCATATATAAGCAAATACGCACTGTGCACTATTTGATCTACCTTGATTTTACCGCGATTTACCCTGAGTTACCTTTGAGCTATGTACTACGAGGTTGAATCTACAATAAAGAAGGCAAGAGAGTTCCAGATCTTTGAGAGTTCTTGCTGATTTGCTGTCCGGCTGACGAGAGACAACGACCCTGTACCTTGGCATTGAGTAACACGTTCCGTGCACCGAGCCTGCGCTCTTCCCTTTATTCAACAGCACCCAAGCTGATAGTCCATATCCGTCCCTAACCGCACAGTTCGGCACGGAAAACCTTTCGTCACATGAAGGTTGTTGTGACCAAGTTTAGCTACCCGTACACAGTGAATAGAAATCTAACTTAAGCTCTACCAGTAATAATCTATCGAAAAGGTTGTTATATCTCGAGTTAAAGAAGTTGCTACATTTGCGTTAAAAAGCTGTTACAATTCGCGTTAAACTTTGCTTTAAAAGTTGTTACAGTTCGTTTTAATGTTACATTTTGCGTCAAAAGCTGTACAATTTGGGTTGGTTGTAGCATTTTTGCGGCGTAACCTAGGTTGAATGGAGAAAATTGTAGGTTTTGTTCTAATTCTTGTTCTCGCCCCCTGGCACGGGTCAATGTATCCCTCGTCAGTTTCAGACTAAGGGTCGAAAAGCCCTTTTGACTAGCTTGCGATAAGCCACCCGGCAAGGGTGGAAAATAAATGGGCGAATTCTGTTTTCGCCCTCGTCATCTCGCTTCGCTCACCGAATTTTGTTTTTTCGCCCTCCCCGGGAGCCTGTTCACAGGCTAGCTTTTGACCTGCATGTATTTATGTGACTTAAAAATGCAAGCCAAATTTTACGACGATCTCGTAACACTTAATAACTTCACTCTGCAAAAACTTCACAACTGAGGTACCCTTAAAAAAAATAACACACAAACTGCGGTGATAAACATGACATTTCTTATTAAGCTACGATGGTCAAAGGAAAAGAGTATTTACCGTTTAAAAACTCTGTACTTTTCTGGCATATAAAAGTAATCTAGATGGTAAAGGTGAAAGTCTGCGTCGGACAAAGTGGCCTATACAGCCAGAGCTTACTCCGTTTTCTGTAGCATTGAGTGACTAGGGGTAATCTACATGCTCCTGGATGGGATGCTAGTCCATTGATTGCAGGGTCCCTCCCCAGCATTGAACTCGCCAACCTCCCACGCAGACGCTCTTAAGGCTTGTCACGCGTTCCTTCCCCACGAACTCGTGACGAGCCCTAAGAGCGTCTGCGTAGAGGGCTATAAATTCGCCGGTAGCCATTTATTCACGTGGGTGGAGAGAAGTACTGTGAGAGTAAGGTGTCTTGTCCAAGAGCACAACCCAGTCACCCTAGCCCCCTAGCAAGTGTTCTTATGGCTCGTCGCGCAATCTTTCCTCTCCAAAGTTGGAACGGACCGATTGCGTGACGTTTCAGTGACCCCGGTCAGGACCGCTTGATGCGGAGTCCAGCACGCTAAGAATTAGGCTACCGGACCTCCAGATGTGTACTCCAAAATTCCCTAAAACAGTATAGGGCAGTTTCACAACCCGGGAGGGGGGGTAATCCCTTATATGGGCTAGATAGGTATGTGAGGACCTAGAAGATATGGTTTTCAGCCCTTATGCTCATAAATAGGGTATAGATTTGGCCATTTTTGTCATAAATAGGGTCAGGAGGGTATGGTTTTTGTACTCTAGTCTTGAATTGGGTATGTTTTTTAGATCATTATAGATGAAAAAGTAGCTTCTTTTTCATCATTATCGATAAACAAAAGCCCTTCAAAAATTAAGTTTAGGGCAATTGTCTCAGCTGTCTTAAATAGGGTATCGAATTTTTGGTCTGGTCATAAATAGGCCGAGGAAAATCGCAGATTTTGGTCAAAGATAGGTTAATAGTTTTGGGAAACGGCCGCACACCCCCACCAAATTTTTCTGGGAGTACCCTCTTGGGTTTCGTGGCAAGTTGAGGCAGTACTCTTTTCTCGGTAACTACTTGCATTCCTCATGGAGCCACTGGATTATTCCCGAAACTAGTTTACTACTCCAGGACTACTATGTAATCGGAGGCTTGTATTCGACGACACCTGACGGACCTGACACGTAATCTTCAGCCCAGAATTTCCACGAGGACAGACAGATATAAATAGCAAATTATTTATTTTCATCGCCGTCCAAAAGTTTTGAACAATATCAAGGTCATGTTTCCCTCCAGGTTGTACATTACAGGGGTTCGCAGGAAAAGAGCAAAACCTTTATTTGTAGATCGCATTTCCAATTGATCGATCGCGAACTTTTGTTTGTTTTTGTACCTTGAGGCTTCTTTTGGTATATGAGGAACATTGCAGTTTATGACACATTTATTGCCTTGTGTCCACGTTCCGAGAATAAGCAAAGAGTTCAAATCACAAGAATTCAAAAATGTCAATAAGGGTCAGATTGGGCCAGATCGAGTCGGATTGAATTGTACTCCTAAAAGCTGACATTGAGGTTTAGCAGAAGATTTCTCCGGGCTCTAAAACAAGTGACACGGGATTGTTTCCTCATTGGCCTTTGTTCTCTATCTCAAACAAACACTGTCCCGTGCAACCTCGTTCCCAGGGTCCTCTCTGGAGCTTGTGTCCGGGTAAAAGTTGATGGTGACGTCAGGATGGCCAAGGCGCGATCAAGTGGCGAAGTAAGCAAAAGGTATGAAAACACAGCTGTGTTGGATGAACGGAGAATAGACGTGGTAGCCGAGAAGGGAAGAAAGGTGAGAAGAAAGGTGAGAAGTTTCTTATTTAACACGTTCAGGTAGTTAAGTTTTGTGGTCGCTTTGCGTGCAAACGAAGCTGACGAAGTCGGTTTCGGCAAACTGAAAGAAATGCGAGCTTGCTGGTACAAAAAATACCCACATTGAGGCCTCCGACGTTCATATGTGAGATTCTGCTGGGGTTTTGGATGTTCAGACAAATATTCGGCGGACTTGCATAGATACGCCCCGTACTATTCTGAGCAAGCAAAGTCTACGCAAAACTCGGGGTGCTTGTTCACTGTTTACAGCTGTTTATCCGCATGGTCGCCATCTTGTCGGTTGCAAAAACACGCGGCTCCAAATTTAATTACGCTGTATCTGCAAGAGTATGTGAGTCTAGTGTCGTAATAACTTCGGTAAAACCAGTTCAGAATATGCGATTATCCACACTCAATACAATTAAAGGCTTGGCAAATTATAAGGGATACAATTTCCTTGACCTCGCTTTATTTTCCCCGCAGATGAGACTTGAAATTGACAGTCCAGTATGTGGTCCTTGGTCCGCGAGTAAAAGCTATAATCTCGAATATCTTACCTACATCAACACTTGACGAGCTGAAATTTTACCTGAAGATAGCTTTTATGTTTCTTGCCACAATCTTTAAGTGGCAAGTTCCAAACAGTGATATTATCCTCGTAATTCGAAAAAAGGTGACTGTGCTCGCAGGCCCTTGGTCCGTGGGTCATATAAACAGCATGTAGAGTATTCACAAATCCTCACGAGAATGAGAATTTTATTTATTCTTTATTTTCCTTGATATATCTAAGCTACAGTCTTGATAAAATAATAAGTGTAAAATAAATCTTCAAAATATTCAACGCAAACAGAAATATTATAAGACTGAACTTTAAATATAAAAGAGAATTTAAACCAGTCCGAAAACAGGTCTAAAGAAGATGTTAAAATTATTCAACAAAAACAAAGGCTGTTACCATTTATTTAAGGTTTTTCTAATCTGCTTTGAGAAATGTACGTTCTCTGGGATCATAGGTTGTGAACCAAGGGCATCTACACAAAAAGTGCTGATACTTTTCAAGGGTTGATAAAAAAAAAAATTCAAACTCTGCAACAAATTCTTGCCCACTGGAAGAAATAAGTGTGTCTGTTAACTTGTTTTGCAAAAAAAATAGGTACTCCCGTTGAGTTTTATCCGTGCACAAGCTAAGTAAACTTGACAGTGCACTTAACAGACCGCAAAAGGAAACAATTCAAGAAAGACAAATAGACCTACCTGTCAACAAACTTGAATTTCTTGCCTTGTACGACAGCGGGAGGGCCGGAACTTCGTCATATGAAAGAATACTAATCATTATTTAATTGTATACCTTCATTTTTGGTTGTATTTTATTTAACAAGAAAATGACATGTTTGAGAAACTTGTGGACCAAGGACCTCGGGACCAAGGACTACATACTGTCCATGCAGAATTATACATTCAAACAAAAGTATGCTGTTTAATAAAAGGCGTTGAATGTAAACATTTCAAGACCTTTTCAGGGCTTTCAAATTGAAAAAAGTAGCAGGAGGAAATTGTAGAGTAGCATGAGCACTATTGCATCGCGATAACAGCGGCTTGTGGGGTAGGGTGCTGGAGAGGAGCATCCCTCTTCTGCGCAGGGGAATAGGGTGCTCCCCCTTGAAATTTTGAAAGTCAGGGTACCTTGGAGTTTATTCTGGTGCATTTTTTGTACCCATAACTGATTTTGTTGCAGGCCACTATACACTTATCAACAAGGGCTAATGTTTAAAAACTTTGTACAATTAGTTGCTTTCAAAGTTACAAAATGGTACAGTATGCTTTTACATTTCCATGAGTACAGTACTTATTACATTGCAGTATCATTTGACTTCTTATACCTCTAAATTATGCATCTTCCGTTAAAATCTTTGCTTTTACACGTATGAAGTATCACAAATTTTTTTGTTAGAAATTCTGAACGCTCGCGTTGTTGAAGGGTTTTATTGTTAAGACTTCTTTCAACCTTTCGTTGAAAATACGTTTGGTGCAATCAAGACCATTATGAGTTAGGGTAACATTTCATGAGATAGACTACCTTCGCATTTGCCATGCAGACTGCCTTTGCATTTGCCACACGAAAGTGACTACAGCCACGGATACTGTGATCAAGTCAGCCTAAGCAGATTGTTTTATTGTCGCTTTCAGAACTGGAGCAACATGTAAATTATATTTGTCAACTCATTTCCTAAAATAAGTGTTACCTGTTTGTCTTCCTTACTTCTTGGCCGTGGAAAGAAAAGACAGCACCGTTTGCTGCGTCCGCTTCATCTTGTAGACTGTGCACGTGAGAAGAAATCTGCCACCGTGCTGGTACACACACATTCAAATCAGAGTCTGTGCACACGAGCAGACTTTCTGCCAAAAACTGCTCTTGCTTCGAATTTCGAAAGGTACCTATAATAGCCATACTGTTTATTTATTTTTTTATCTGTTAGCGTTTATTTATTTCCTCAAATAGAGCAGATTGCGATTACATTGGTGAAACAGAACTGTGTATTAATAAAATTCAGAATATGAAATGTACCCAGTGCAAATGCTTGAAGTAGCTGCTGACTTGCGCCGGGCCCGGGCTAAATTTGAAAACCCTGCTTTTCAAACTCTGACCGACTCTGTGAGCTATACAGTATATTGCCTGCTTGTATACCATGGACACATGCACAGTCAATGTAAACCGCACCTCCAACCCAGGTATTATGCCATTACTGCTACTAAACTGAAATAATGCCCCGGCTACACGGGGCAATTTCAGTATGTCAAATACCCTACTCTCTGGGAGTTGTAGTTTTACATGAGCCAACTGTGAGCCTAAGTCAACCTTGAGTCACGAGTCAATATCGAGTCAACCACAAGTCAAGTCAGTTTTTTTAATTTTGTCCAGGAAAAAGGAGTTTATGGGAAATAAAATATATGAATATAGTGGCACCAGTGACTAACTGGCGTGTAAGGAATCATACAAAATAACAGAACATAAACACATAATTCTGTAAAATTTTAAATTACAGCAATCCTTGCAGTTTAAAACAATCCGAAGATTCATGAAAAATATTAAGTACTCCGAAGTATGGGGTTTACCAGTGTTGGAAATCTTTTCCCAGACTGAATCTCATGCAAACGCCAAAATCAAACAGAACAGAGTGACTAATACTTCGTCTGCGGCTCACGAAAATCATGTTGATGTTTTCAAAAATTTTTGCTCATTTGTCCCTCAACTGGATCGGCAGGAAACTGATGGATTCGTATGGCCAGAGTGTTGCTCAAATTTGTCAAACTTTGGTTATTAAGGGCGTCAGTGATGCAATATCTCACTCCTCTGCTCACGTTCTCACTCAACACCATATTGCAATATTGCAGTCTTGTCCATAACACTACATCATTAGGGCATGTGACCTGACATTTTGGCCACGCAATTCAAAGATCATGTTTGAGAGCAACATCACACCTTTTTTTCCAATATGGTTCAAACTTTGGAATTGTGTCTTTAAAATTTTGAACTTTCAAAGGATTCAAAAACTGAGTTTCCTTCATATGCACTTTAACAAACTATAATTAAATATGAATTTCAAAACATTTCTTCAAATAATTATAATTTGGGTAAGCAAAATGAATACTTTTGATTTTTGTCCCAGGACTTTCCCCAAAAATAAAATCCAATCTGGTGACTAAATGAATGTTCACACTACTGGCCAGAGTCTTCCATTACCTGGAAGTGTGACCATTATATGTGATATTTCCTACTTTGTAATACTTTTTTCCTACTTTTTCTTATCCTATAGTTTTTATAGTGATATGTACATTTCCTTGTATATGTATTTCTACCACAGCAGAAACATCAACAAAACTATCTGCAGTTGATCGATTCATCAATCTATAGCGTGAATAACAAAAATGTTTACTCTAAAGATCATTTAATTTGCAAAATTCCATCAAAACACAATCATTATTATGAGACACTTAAAGCTTATCCATGACACCATCTGGCTGGATATGAAAGGTGTCATGGGTGGACAGAGTTCTCTGTAAGCTCCGGCGACCGGCGAAATTCGCCGTCTAGTCGTCCTTGGCGCGCCGGCTACTTATAATAAATAAATTATGAAAAAAATTTATTTGTAACAATGTGAGCCTATCCGTCAATAAAATCAAGCATAAAAACAGTATGTCTAATTTTCTCAACAAATACATAGCAATTAAAATAATACAACTCTTATAGCTGTAAGAGGAAAGAAATCTGAAATTATTCGGGCCGTGAGAATTGCCGCCAAAAATGTGACATGGGCACTGAGCCATGACAGCAGCACTGAAATATTTGACAGCCAAGGTTAAGTTGAAGCTCAGTTTTTCCTCTGAAAATGAAGCGAAAAACCCAGCAATCGCTGTTCAGTACCAGGGATAAATTGAAAAGAAAATAGAGATGACACAAACGAAGGTCATAAGTTGTTTTCTTTCAAAAATATGATTAAAATTAGTTCTTTTATCTCCAGTGAATGTAAGCATAATGTAATTAGTTCTATAAACACAACGACATGCCCAACCCAGTGCTTGGCTCGCACATGGAGGATTTTTGAGAACAAATAACTCTAAAGATTTCTTTCAACAAAAGAAAGAAACTTTGCAAGATCTTACACAATCTTTAAACTCAGCAGATGTTTGTGTAAAGATGTAAGATGTTTGTGTAAATATTGAAAGTGAGATATAAAACTGGTGAGCTTATCGAGCAGGGAAGTATGAATAAATACATGCACTATTTCAAGGCTTCATTATAAAGTGAAACATTTGCAAAATATGTCCAGTTTAAGTTTGATTGTATTAATTTTAACACTTTTGAAATCATGAACGAAAAACCCAAACTACCGCAAAGGTTCAAAACGTTGATGATGGTCCGCACGCTTAATCAGAAAAAATTCTGAGCTTAAATCCGCAGGAACTTCACCAAGTATTTCAGGCTTGCGCTTGCAACGGTTACCAATCACAAGCTTCATCACGTTCAATGAATTCCACCCCTAGCACTGTGTTGAAGCCATTCAAAACCTGTCTTGTAACAAAATATATGTCAAACCTCAATCTAGTACCTTCAATGCTAGCAAAACTCTTTTCTCGTTTGGCTTTCTCATCTGTGTTTACATGCGTGATTGACCACAAAATGCGAACGTTTTTGATATTTTTTTCAAATTTGATATGGATGACGATGATTAACCTGTTCAACTAGCACAATATATTACGTGTATGCTTTCTACGGTAAAATTGCTTTTCTTTAACAAAAGAACAAAACCATAATTGCTTAAAATACACTGAAATGCACTTTTTAGAACCCAAATTTCAAAATGTTCCCGGGGGGCTCCCGGACCCCCAATAAAAGGTTGCGGTCGCCCCCCCCCCCCCCCATCCACATGGCTCCGATAAAACCACTCCACATCCTTTTATCGGCATTGTCCGCTGCTTACTCAAAGTTATTCTCCCTCTACTTCAAATTTTCGGGAGAACCCTGGGTGGATGCTCTTGTTGAGTGTGGGGGTGATAACAATTTGTCACAAGGTATATGTGTTGAAAGCGGCATTGAGGCCAGTTACAGCCTGACAAAGAGTTAAATTGGCAGCAAATTGGTTTGCAAATTGTGGTTGGCAGCTGGAATTTGAACACAGGTCAGGATAAGGCCTAGCCAGGGTTTGGTTAAATTAATTCACTGTGCGATGTTTAACAGGAAAACACATATGGAGATACTTCGAATGGCTGCCCCAGCAAAATCTGTACTGATGCTGAAGTTTACAGTATTCATTGCTGTATATAATAAATATTACAGGGGAACAAAGGCAAGGGTGGAAGACTTTCAGAGTGTATGAAAGATAATCGGCAATCTGGGATGTGCTTGAAAGCTTTCCTGTTTTTGATGACTTGTGCATTATTCTCATGTTTATGGCAACCCACATAGACAGTGAAATGTTTTCTAATTTTGGCTTGCTTCTGGGAGCTTGTAGTACAATATGTGCATCAGAAGACCCACAAATTGCTTGTTTGTCTTCAATGGATCCGTTGTAATTTGCAGTATTTACAAAGTCACGAATAAGAAAAGGTTTTGTCTCTCATCCCTTGGTCTGTGCCTGGTGCTGGGTTCCTAAGAACCCTTGCAAGTTGTTGTTTACTCTCTTGAGGGACACACAAAATAGTTTCACTGTGGCTCTGGGCATTACTAGCAGGCAATCCACTGAGATTCCTGTGATCTTTTTCAGTAAATCTTCAAAGCTACCATTGTTGGCTAGTGACTTTGTAATGATGGGGGTGGTCTTGCTGAAGTTTTGTTCCACATGCTTGCAGTTTGGGTCTGTTTTAAAGTTTTAAAGCATGCAAGAAATGTTTCCTCTGCCAGAGGGTTAAGTTCAGTGTTGTTACATTGTCGGCATGAATGTCAAGAATGCCATTTAGTAATTTTTTTATTATCATTATCATCATCATCATCATTATTATTAGTATTATTATTTTATTTACAGTTTACAACATGTAATAAATATCTACTTACTTAACAATATTTTTTTTTGTTAACTGTTTGCTTATACTGGCGCTGTGTGGCACTGAGCTTCTACCACAGTATTTTAATTGTGACGAACAAGTCTGTCACTCACCGAAGACAGTGTCCCTGTTGTCAAATTCATGGAAATTTTCACATTTAAGAAAACAGGACTTGAAATTGATTCACTTCCACTAGGGATTGAATGTTTTAAAAGACTCTACAAGGCCCCAGCATTGTAGGGGGGTCCTTCATATGCTTCGAAGGTGTCTGTGTTTTAACACAGAAATTAAGGATCTGGATCCATCATTAACAAAAAGGTTGTGGCCAGACTTGAGTGGGTCTCTTTGTTAACTGAGTCCCAAGTCAGCTCATTGGGTTCTGCCAAGCTTGCAATTGACAGAAAGACTATCCCCACTAAGAGCTTCAAATGTAAGAAGGATGGTATTTGCCACAACCTCTGGTATAGGCTCTCTGTGGGTAATCCCTTGTTCCCTAGGTAATGCCTAGTAAAGAGAACAATTCTATTGTCTTGGTTTCATCTGAAGATTAGTTGTGTTGCCAAATGGCCATCACTGTATTCTGCATTGCCCTTATGCTATGGGTGCTCTGCCTGATGGCCTCTCCAAAATAAACTGAAGTTTATCTAATTTTTCAAAACGTAAACCAATATTTACTTAGCAGTAACCTATAGTTAGGAAGTGTCGGTGGCCATGTCTGTTGTGAGATGGAATAGATATTGAGGATAGCGTGGGAGAAGCGAGGAAGATGCACGGGGCTATGGGTTCATGCAAGTGATTTATGCAGTTGCATATTTTAGTTCTTTCTTAGATGCATTTGATGGTATTCTCCTGCGAACTTGCGCCCTATAAATTTTAATTAATATTACAATTATAAAAATATGTTAATGATTAAAGACATTATTATTATTGTTATTGTTATTGTTATTATTATTACTATTACTATTACTATTACTATTATTATTACTATTACAATTATTGTTATTATTGTTATTGTTATTATTTTTGTTAGGGCTACTGTCAACAGAGGAAACCAGGTTGAAATTGAAATAAAGAAATGATTATTTTTGTATTTTAGATGTAGGACATCCAGCCAGAAAGTAGTTCTTCCTCAACCTTGCAGCGAATGGAATGGGAATTTGGAAATGTAGGTCTTTGAGGGTGATGGGAAAACCGTCAAATTTTAAATTGTAATTTTAATTTAAAAAGCTCTTGGTGGAAGGACAAGAACCAACAATAAACTCAATGCACAAATGGCGTTGATGTAAACAAGATGCACTTTAAATGGAATGAAAATTTTATTGACAACAAATGCAATTACTTAGATAACAGTTGAAACAGTAACAAGTGTCAATGTTCAAGAACAGTAAAGAAAAGGAACATGTGTATAAATGAATTATTTTGAAAGCCTTAGAATTAGGGGAGTCAAAAGATTGTACTTTTGATAATGTTAATGGCAATGAATGGCAAATTTATTTATGAGAATTCTGACAATATGCCATCAAACATTCAATTCAGTTTAGTCAGGGATGAATATAAAGGAAGCTTTCTTTAGTGATTCCACTCCAAAACTATAACAGCAATCACTACCAACAGATCTTTGGTACCGCCATGGGCTCTCCAGTGTCAGCTGTTGTGGCAAACCTGGTCATGGAAGACCTTGAAAAATGAGCACTATCCACCTCTCCTTCCCAACCGTGTTTTTGGAAACGATATGTAGATGATGTGTGTGCCGCTGTTAAATCCAACCTGGTGCTAGCCTTACAGAGTCATTTGAACAATATCAAGCTGTCGATCCAATTTACCGTTGAAAGAGAAACAGAACGGAAAATATCCTTTCTTGACTTCACTGTCTGTCGACAAGATGATGGCCAATTCTCCACTAAAGTCTATCGCAAACCGACACACACAGAAAGATATTTCTTGTTTGACTCTTATCATCCGGCTGCTCTTAAAAGGGCTGTGTTCAAGTCTCTGACTGATCGTGCAAAAGCTATCCCGTCCTCTGTTGACCAACAATCAAAGGAAATGAAACGTGATTGCGGCACTCAGGGCAAATGGCTACCCGAAATGCTTTGTTATTCATGCAAGTAAACCGGAACGGCCTTCTCAACAAACGCCTGCAACTCCACTGGATGACAAAAAAGGTTTCTGCATTTTACCGTATGTCAAGAGCACTACGGAACCGATTAAGCGAATCCTAAGCAATTACAATATCAAAGTTGCTTTACAACCACACCATACCATCAGCAATTTATTTCCCAAACCAAAAGACCCAGTCCAAAAGATCAGACTCATGGTGCAATTTGTTCAATTCCCTGTCAAGGTTGTGACAAAAGCTACATCGGAGAAACAAAACGAAAATTTTCCACCCGGCTCAAAGAACATCAAAAAGCGGTTGTAAACAAACACTCGCACAAGTCAGCTTTAGCGGAACATTGTTTACACTCTGGCCACACCATCTCCTGGGAATCTTCAAAGATCTTACGTACAAGCACAAATTGGCACAACAGACGTATTTTGGAAGCATGGGAAATTAACACTTGTAGGAATCCGCTGAACCATGATGATGGTATGCATTTGCAGCACAAATTTTTAAATTTAGCCCTAAGGGACAGAACATAATTAGCTCCAATTTGCCGATTTGCATAGTATAAAAACATGCCTTTTCAACAAATTCCTTGTCACTTTCCCTTGATGAAGGCTGAAGTTTTAGCCGAAATGTTGGGAATTTTACAAAAAGAATTTTTACTTACATTTTTACATTTTTAAACCAGAGTAACGTTTTTCAATCATATATCAGCAAGTTCCATGTGGTGAGACGAGACTGTGTCAACTTCTTGATGCAACCAAACTGGGTTGACTTTTTGGTCATTCAGTAACCTAAGTAGATTGAGATGCACTGCAGTCATAAAATGTAAGCTTAAGTTTACACTTATGGAAGCTTTCAGAAGACAAGGTATGCATTATTCTCTGTAAAAACATAAGGTTACTTGAGAGAACTGGAAAAAAGCTTCTAATTTTGTGGATTGTAAACTTTGCAAATCACTTGTATCTTTGTCTCTCCATTTCCTTTCTCTTTTGCACTGTAAATTTGTCCTACTTTCTTCATTGCTTTTGCTTGTACAAGTAAAGGCGGTAACCCAAGCTGACATGTGCTTTGGAAAATTACATTCCTGATTCACATGATATTCACATGAAATTCACATGACCATGGACCTTGAACTCAACACCAGGGCCTTTGCTCTGCTCTTTGCTCACATACCATTCACTCCAGTTGGAAGAACAAAGGAATGCCAAGAATGTCCCCACATTTTGCTTCAAGTTGGCTCTAGTGCTCTTTATGCGTTAAGAAAGTGCTGCTGACCACTGATGTCAAGATTAGTCTGGGGGCTAGCTTTTGCTCGCCTACAATCACTGTGAAAAAAGGAAGTGTCATGCAATAGAGAATTACAAAAATTAGTGTTACATCTTTCAAAAAAGTATAACAGACGAACAAGCAACTAAAAATAACTATTACATAAAATCTATGAATTACAGCAATACACACACACACACAAGAATTAAACAGAAGAAGCCCTAAAAGTAGTTAGGTCTCAGATCTTATTGTCTATGTCAGTCTTGTTTTTCAAACATTAAGATAGATTGTAAAACAGAAAGGATCTTCCTTTGTTTTGAAGTTTACCTATTTTATTTTCCGTCAATCTTCTTGCTCCACTGGTTGGTCTGCTGTTGTCTAAAGGAGTCTAACCAGTGTCCTTTCCAGAGGATGCAGGTATGAATCCAAGCACCTCTGTACATGGCCCACACATAGCAGTTTTTTGACATTTCCATTTCCATAGACAGCTACTGGTAATGACCCCTGTGTCCTGTGCTTTCACCATTCCAAGGAACTCCACCATGGTTCTCAACAGACCTTTGAAAAATGTTTAGAATTCCAGAAGCATCCACGATCCTGAAGACCTTTCAAAATTAGCATGACATTCAGGTTGATGGAGCTCTCTGGCCCATGAAATTCTGGTGATTTCTCTTTCCCCCTGCATTGTACACACTGCCTGCACTCTTTGGAATTGACTTCCTCATCCGTAGCCATTCCTCTGTCTCTGGAAGGTGCTGTCACCGTGCCATATGACAAGGAAAAACCTCTCTCTTATCATGTCCCATCACCTGACTTATTAATATCATAGACCTCTTCTTAACTGGCTCATAAACTTTGTTTCCTCATTTGCTGCTTTAGTCTTACTTTCTTTAACAGCAGATGCAGTTGCATTTTTAGTCTTTGAAGTACATCCCTTCAAAATTCATTCTGGAAACAATATCTTAGGCAGATTCAATGTTTAAATTTTTACATTCAGCTTGTTTGTTTCTTCAACAACAATAACAACAACAGCGACATCTTTATTATTACTCGTACCCAACGTTTTTAATATAGAGTGAGTACGTGACTGCTTGAAATAAGCTTAATGGGTTAATTAAGACTGAGCAGCTATCCTTAGTGATTACAGCAATTATTTATTAGGGTCAGGTACTAGAAGAGAAAATAATAAAAAGACACGTGCATTGCAACAGGACACAAAGCACACACAAAAAAGACTAAGTTGGGCTATCACTTTTCAGGCAAAGAATTGGTCCATTACAAATGAATACCCATATAAAAAATATCAAGCATGACTGTGTTAAGAGCATAATATATATCATGGATCCTAAATGTAAGAGATGGTCTTACTTGTCTTAGGAAATTTAACTCATTTCATTGCTATTTTATTACACTGACTAAAAAAATATACTTTCACTTGCAACTCATGCTTCCAGTTTTGGTGCTGAAGTTTTTTCTAGAGACATCTATTGTAGTTCATTATTTCTGTAACATTGGGACTATTTGCCTTCATTTCATCCCATACTTGATCAAAATTAGAGCCTAGTTGCCCTTGCCATATTTACCACTGAACCATCAGAATGCTTACAAAGACTTCCACTGGTAGTCTTTACCTGATACCTTTTTGAACTTTTAATGGAAATAAGAAAACTTGGTTAATGGTGGCTTGTAATGTTTGCTGTGTCAGTTGATTGCTTTAACGTTAACCCTTGCATTTTTGCTGCTGATTGCTACCAAAGAAGTGGTTCAGGGTTGGGACGTGGGGTCAAAGGCATTCCTTCAGATGATTTTGGTAGAAGAATGCTGGTGGTGTAGGCTCAATTTTTTACCTCTCAATAGGCTCAATTGTGGGCTCAATTATTACTTCTCTCTTGAGTGCACTTACTGGTAAGGTGGTAAATACAGACATTCTTGGAGTAGTTGGGATACACTTTGGTTGCGGCTGAGTAGAGGGTAATAGTTCCACACAACAATTAACCAAGTAATCAGTTTGGTCAAGTTCATTTTGAACAGCCTGAACTCTTTCTGTGAAGTTGAACATTTTGTACACAAAACTTCATGCTTTTGGCAAATTACTTTCCAACCTGTTCACTTGCAGGAATATCTAAAGGCCTGTTTTAAAACAAAGCATGTACTTCATGAGAAGTGGCTTAGGAATACCTCCTAAGTGGTTTATTATGCTAGGCTGATGATCAGTAGTAATGTAGCTGCCTTCTGCAAATTTGCATAACAGCTTATTCCTGAACTGCACATGAAGCTGATTTATGATTGCAATGTTGAGGAGGATTAAAGGTACAATCTGCAAGTACCAATTAAAA
The DNA here is from genome assembly GCF_042242905.1 of Orbicella faveolata. Classification (NCBI taxonomy): domain Eukaryota; kingdom Metazoa; phylum Cnidaria; class Anthozoa; order Scleractinia; family Merulinidae; genus Orbicella; species Orbicella faveolata. The sequence goes on from NW_028301552.1 coordinate 16,161,076, forward strand.
GCTGTGTACAATCCCATATAATCCTAATTACAGTTTATAAGTGTGTTTAAAAAGATGCACCTTGACTTTTGACTTAAATGAAGTGAGTGAGCTGCATATCCTTAATTGATCAGGTAGAGCATTCCACAGTCTGGGTGCAATGTGTGAAAATGCTCTATATCCATATGATAAGATAGAATTTAGGCTGGAGGAGAAGTCCCTTATTTGTAGATTGCAATGTTCTGGAAGGATTGTATGGAGTCAGAAGTTCCTGTAGGTCATTCAATACTTCAAAAGAAAGAGGAAAGGTAACAGGGAGTTGGCTCTATGTAGCCATGGCTCCCTGACCAGCGATGCCTTTGCCCCCAGGCCAATCCTGAGAGGGGGTGTGATTGCCTGCATGCCCAGGTTTCCAGATAATTTTCCAATGCAGGGTGTCCATAAGGAATTCCAATGGGTCAATTACTAAATCACTATAAATTTTGTATTAATATGTTGGGTCATGTAGCTGACTTTGTTGCATTTTTGACCCAAGACCCCTCACTTATCTAGAACGTTGATGGCCTACCATTTACCTTGTGGCTGCATATATCAGAAAACTGCACTTAAAGAGAGAGCAGCTGTTACCTTGAGAAGAATCCCAACAAACTTACCCTAGTTGTGAAATTGGCAAAATTGGGCCTAAGATGGATTTACTTGGAGGTAACCTAGAAGCTGATGTTAAGGCATGGAGGTGTAATTGTAATGTGTCTGCTTGTGCTGAAATTCGTCACAGTGCTGTCAATAAGGGCCTTAACACCTGCTAAGGCTGAGTATTTACCCTTGATGTTATGGGTCTTTAGTTGATACAGTTCACCCAAAAGTAACAAGTTTGTTACGGCTGTGAAGATCAAGGCTGCAGGTGAATCAATACTTAATGATAGCCTTGTTTCATGTGCCAATGTTGTGTTGGTGCAGTAAATTGACACATCTGTTTGACAACTGCACATCAGTCACTACTTGGGAAATGCACACGGTGACTGTGGTTTGAACAAGTATGATACTAGTCGTAGATGGTGAAAACTAAGGTAAATAAATTAAATGACAAACAAAGAAAACAAAAAGGAAAAACAAAATTTACTTAAATTCTGTGTCCATACAAAGGTTGAAAGGAAGACATTTGCTTAGATTGAAACACTGCAAAACACATGTGAAAACATTCCTGTGTTGTGGCCATGTGACCAGTGCTCACTGAGTAGTATGTGGGGAATTAGCTGGATACCGGCAAATTTAGGGCACTTTCCATTCAACCAAAAATTCTGAGATTTTCGGTCCGAAATTGAATGGAACGGTAAAAATTCCGGGAAAAGTTTTCGAAAATTTAGGAATACGTTTTGAGTGCACCCTCTTTGATAGAATTCCCGGAATTATCGAAAATTTTGTGTTCCATTCGCAAGAGATGTCAGGTTTAGTTTCCCTACCGAGTGTGAGTTCAGGTGGACACTTGGAAAAGCAATAATCGCGGGCGGAGCAGCATATCAATGCTCAGCGTGTGGCTTTGTGTGGAATGATTTCAGTCTTTTTCTACAGCATCAATGCAGCAATTTGTTTCCTTCAACCAGCAATGGTATGTTACTGCTTTAGTTACGCTTTTGTATCTTCTCGAATGACGCTAACTTCGACTTTTGCTCGTCAGTAGTTCTGCTCCCGCCGTTTTGCCATTTTGTTAAATCAAGTTAGCACAAAGCAGGCAACTGCAGCCAGAAGTATTACATTGTTGATGCTATCGAGAATGGCACAACTTATTGTTTCACAGTCAGCCTGCCCTAAAGCTGCAAAAATGTTCGAAAAGTCCGCCATTTTCAAACACTACAAAGTTTCACCCAGCATGCCCTGTGTTGCAGAGCACATGACCTCGAATTCTGGGAAGCGCTCGGATGCGTTCCATTCGACCAGTGAAAATTCCGAAAATTTGAACCGGTGATTTTTGTTGAATGGAAAGCGCCCTTAGACAGCAAATTTAGCCCTCTTTTTGCGACAAAAGAGGTCGAAATTTGCTAGTTTCGTCAGTGTTTTCCAAACCACCAGGATGAAATTGTCAATCACAACCAAACTCTAGAAACTCAACAGTGGAAGGTACAAGAGCACTCTGAGCAGCTGGCTACTGCATTACCAAGAAATGGGAGTGTGAAGATCAACAAGTGGGAGAATTTCTGCCAAAACAGGATACAGGAACTTACCCTCACACCATCTTCTATGATTTTGAATCGTTTCATGACAAAGAAAAGCAAAGGGAGGTCACAGCATTGCTCAGGTATGAAAACGCTCATGTCCCAATCTCGGTTAACGTTGGTGAAACTCTTCAGAGCTGATCTGAACGTTTATGGAAGAGTTAGAGTGGTGCAGGAAAAACATTTGGGCCTTGGTAACAGTGGAGTTCATGCCAGAAGACATTGACCTGGTTCCAGGAAAGCAGCGGAAAGCCATAGTGGAATGGTGCAATCAGGTGCCTGTTCTCAGTTTCAACTGCTGATGTTATGACCTGAATCTGATCAAAGAGCATTTCGCAGAGCTGTTGGCTGACACAACGGCCAAGGTCCAAGTAGGAAAGAAGGCGAACATGACGATGTTCATGGAGACAAAGGGCTTCTGCTTTGTTGATATTATCAACTATCTCAGCTGGGGTACCAGCTACAAAAAGTGGGTAAAAGCATATGGCTGTTCTGCTCAGAAATCGGGGTTTCCCTATGAGTGGTTCGATAGCCCTGAATTATCCTGCACTACCTGATTACTTGGCATGGTATTCACGTTTGAAGGGTGGATATGTCCTCAGTCTTTCAGAATACCAAGAATGCAAGAAATGCAAACGTCTCGGCAGATTTTTATGAGAAGGAGGAAGTGTGTTAGAGTAAAAGGGGAAGTTCAAACGGCTGCTAAACTTCTTAACCTCCAACCTTGGTAACTTAGCTTTCACATTTTGCTGTTTACTGGATCCGGGTACAGGATTTTCAGTTTGAGTTGGAGGAGCAACATTTATAGCTTTTGGGTGTGCAGCACTGATAGGACTTAACACTTCTTCTCTCCTTAGAACTACTTGGGTTAACTCCTCTCTCACTTGGTGGCTGTCTTCAATCTCTTTTTCAATGCGTGCCTTGACATCTTCAGACTCTGAACTTCCTAATAACTCAATCATTTGATTATTGCATTCGACCTTTTCTCTCAGGGTGTGCAAAGACTGTTTAGTCCATCTTTTGTCTTCAGCTGTGCTCCCATCATCCAGTCTCTGTTTACTCTTACTCACTAGGTTTGTGGCCGAACTTCTATGGCCTGCTTGGATTCTTCATTTCTTCTCAATCTCTGCCATCTCTGCCATGGGAAAGCTCCCTTGCAAACAATCAACCTTAGACAATCTTGACTGGTTGCTGTTAGCCCAGCACTAATCCAGCAGAATGTCTATGATCATACTTAAGTTGGACTGTATCCTTTAGTTTATTCCTGTAAATTTCATTTCGTGATCTACAAGTTCACCTTATGACGTCTTAGCATCTTGCCACTGAAAACTATCCCTTATCTTAAGTATACAGTGTTCTGATATTTTGTTGTGCAAAACGTGCATAAAGCAATGCCTCTATTACAGTCCTGCTGGTTACAGTGTATAAGATTACAATGTAACTAAAAAATAAAATCCAGAGATCCTGATTTCTTGTATTTACCCCCATAATGAATCTGATTCTGTATTGATGCACTTGTTTTCCTGTTCTTTGGATTCAGTTAGTGCATTTGTGGTTTCAGTTTCTTGTTTCAAACCCTCAACCATTCTCAAGATATTTTTTGCGGCCACCTTATCAAGAAAAATACTGGCTTACCTGTTAATATCTTAGATTTTATCATTTGATTTTTGAAGCTTCGTTTTCAGCTCATTCAAAGAGATAGTCTTTCCCCTAATCTCTTCTGTCTTATCATTAGCCCAGACTTGAAATTCCATACGGTAGCTTTCCAGTGGTTTCCCTGGTTGTTCCATTTCATGAGTACTGATATTTGGATCTTTCTTTTCCACTGAAACGGACTAGCAACTGAGAGCCTTGAAAATGTTTCTATTTACACCCCTGTTTGTTAAGTTCACATGGCACTACATACTTTTCTTGTCTTGGATAAAATCAATCACAAATGAGGTGTTTCTGAATCCAACTGTAAATATGTTAGCGTATGAAACCTTGGAATCTGTCTTTGACCCTTTTTCAATTCTTTTGCCTGCTAGCAGTTGTACATTGAATGTAGGAGGTGAAAAATAAATTAATGAGAGAACAAATTAATCAGGATCAAGATCATCACTTAGATTGAGCCCTGTGATGGAATTTCTTTTGTCTCACAGAAAGTCCACTTAACACTGATCACAAGGCCAGATCTCAAGGATGCCCAAAACTGCAAGCTTTGCTTTAAATTTAAGTTAATTGCTGACAGGCAATCTAAATAAACCAGACAATGGTGCTGGAGAAATCTGGCCATGGTTTTATAAAGACAAAGTCAAAAGAATCACAACACAGCACTAAACTAAACTCTTGAATAAACATGGGGTGACATGGTGGTCCTGATGCAGAAAACCACATATCATATGACAGGAAAAAACAAGACACTGCTAATGAAACGTCCAGAAATATGTATATTAAAGTGACAAATGTGTTTTGATGACTCACAGGAACACAGATCTTATGACAAAGAAAATAACAGAGACTCTGATGATGAGTCATCAAGAATATGTATATTAAAAATAGATTCCATTTCCTTGAGGTGAATGGATTTCAAAGAGTGCTCAACTGTTAGAGGAGCATTGTATATTAATTAAAACCAGTTCAGGATTTCAGGAGTGCAGGGTTGTCAAAATGATTTGAAGTAGCAGGAGAAATGTTGAGAGTAGACGGCACTGGGGGCCGGATGCCCCCTGCGTGCGGGGGTCTGGGGGCTGCATAGGTGCCCAGTGGGGTAGAGGGGCAGCGCCCCTGTTGGGGACCCAGAGGGCGAAGCCCCCAGGGGGCAAAATGGATTTGAAATTTTTACACTAGCTGAAATTGCCTCTCCTCAGAGCATTTTCTAACAAGTAAAAGTCTTGCTTCCTAAAAGAAAAACAAGTACTATGACTACTCAGTTTCATTGTGTTTTTATTCTCTGGGATAGTATGACTTTAACCTCTACAAATGTTGATTTTTAAGTTCCTGTTTCATATTACTTGATTGCAATGTACTATGAAGGTAACCACCATACTTGAGCATGCTGTTTCCACTTCAAAACAATCTGTCACTGATTTTGAAATTAGATAAGCAGCAATCATTTTTAGGGATACAGACCTGCTGTTACAAAAATTAGATAAGAACAATTACTTTACTCATATAATTAATATATTCTTCAACCAAATAATATATCATTTCTAATAAAAAATCACAATCAGTATCACTATTTATGAAGTAGTACTATTACTTCAAACAATTTCAATGTTCCTAGAAAGGATTTATTAAAACACCACAAGGAGTATGATTTTCTGCCAGAAGGGAGTCTCAAAACTCATCGTCACTACCACAATAACTTTCAAATGCTGAGTCATAAGCATTATCAGGCTCAGGAAGGCCAATTGCAGTGGCAACTGCTGCTGCTGCTTCTTCTGCAGCAGCCGTCTCATTCTCCTGGGGGCTTTCATCTTGAGTGGTAGCTTCAGCTCCTTCCTCATCACGTTCTCCATCGTCACCTTCACCTAACTCTTCATGGTCATTCAGAGTTTCTGTCTCTGACACTTCGAGCTCGGATGATTCCAAATTCACTTTGGGCTGAGATATAGTTGCTCTTTTCAACTTTTTCCTTGGCTTCTGTTTAAGTCAGTTATCTACTGCAGCTTTGACAACATCACCACATTTGTCATTTTCTGGAGCATTAATAGAAACTTGCATGAGTACATTCAACATCCCATTACTAAGATGATTGTGAAACTTTGTCTTGGTAATGTTTATGACACTACCTCCTCTCTCTGGCCAGGCATTGCTGCAGGGTAAGCAAAGCCCGACTTCAGCCACAAACAATAGCTCCTCAAAGATAGAGGGGTGGAAAATGCCTTTGTTTTAAGAAAGAAGGACATGAAGAAGGTGCTGCTCTGGCTTCCAACTGGGATTTGCAATTTTCTTCCAGAGAGAAAAAAACTTGACTTGAGACCACTGGCAAAGCAACTTCGTCTTCTTGTCTTCATCACCCGGGAAAAAATGATTGGAAAGTATCTTCACCTCAGCATCCCCATATTCCTTGAAGATGTCATCGTCACTTGGTGGTAGCAGAAGGGGATCAAAGATGGCATAGGCCTCAATAACCTTTGGAGAACTTCCAAGGTAGGAGAAACGTACATTTGCTGGGCAATTATATTTACAACACTTACAGTTTGTGCAATGTACTTTGAACTTCAACTTCTTGGCCTTATTTCCATATAGGTGAATTATGTCAAAATTTTTAATTTACAAAATTTAATGTTCTTTACAGTAATATTAGCCATTCCATTCCCTCCATTTATGTAAGTTGAACTATATTTTGGCATACTCACATATGCTTATTCTTAATTATCCATACTTGAAATGTAATTGAGATTGGATTTGAAAACTAGTTACCAGTGCATGTATTTACTTTAGCCAAAAACATAACACTAGGTATGTGGCCAATTTCAAGTCTTTGATACAACTATTTCATGAAGCTAGTATCCTTGAATTATGGCTCAAGTAAGGGCATAGTCCCGAGCTATGTTGTAGTCTTGCCTTCTTCTACATTAATTAATTTTGAAGGCTGCAAAATACTTTACTTTAAAGCATGAAATGTATTATTAATGTTAAATATTGTGCTCATTATATCAGAGATCTTTATGCCACACTTGGAAAACAAACAAAAAACTGACAATAAATTGTTGATTCTCTTAACTTTTCATGCCTAACTTTTTTTTTTCTTTGCATGATTAAATGCCATGCCCCCAGAAAACAGTGGCCTCAATAAATTCCCAGGCCCCTGGCCAAGTCCATCAAATACAGTTGTTAATAGATAACCAAGCATTTTATTAGAAACCCCAAGTATATTGGATCTGGCCAAGCACTGACTTGTAACTGACTAGTTTTTTATCAATCAATAGATGAATTGATCTGAGTAGGTTCATGAGCATTCTTGTCCCCAGATGCCAACCATATTTGGTGTTTTTAAATTTCCTTTTTAAGAGGAATCACCTTAACTCATATTCAGGACACGGATGATCAAATGGCTGCAAAATCCAAGACCCAAGTAATTCCCCCTGGGCTTCCAACAACACCCGAAAATATCACTTGATTAAAAGTTTACTTCCAAAAACTCCCATGCCAAATTTCTGACCCTAAAAGATATACATGAATCACACCAGCAGCTTTATCGAAAGGTTGTCTAAAAAAGAGCACATGCCACAATCCCAATCCGGGATATGATCAATACACTCAGCTCATGACACTGAATCTGTCGAACCCACTTTTGTTGCTTTCTTTAGCACTTCCAGACATATGTATATGTCTATGGTGTCTTGTGCCAGATTTTCAGGTTTTCCTGAAATGCGCAAGTCAAGAAATAGTGAACTTAAAACTACCCAAAATACACTTCGGGATTGTCACTTGCGTTTTTTTTTGGACAACCTTTCTCAACATAGCTGTAACCCGTTTTATTAATGCCAACAGCCATTGAAAGCAACAGCACTGTAAACTATAAACAACAGGAAAACATATTTGTTGTACTTTATTTGCAGAACTATGCTGCCAAGACACTACCACAAATCCTTAGATTGTTTCGAATGGCCAAAATATCCCTACTTACATCAAGCCACCTCCAAAAATACTTGCCAAATTTTCCTACAAAAAGACTCTCAGAATTGAAAATTTCAAAGACCTCCAAATATCCTTTGATCATCCCCGTTACTTGAAATCCCAAGTGCCCCCCATAGGCAGGACAAAACTCCCCAAGTCTCACTTCTTAATTAACCAACAATTATATTTGATAGATGCTGGCGTTTTAGTTCAGCTGTTCTGTCTCTGCAGTTGCTATCATGGACATCATCATCATTGTCATCATCATCATCATCATCATCATCCAGGAAGTAACTTTCATCAAAATCGTCATGAATAAGAGTGAAATTGTGCAAGACACAGGCTCCCATTATTATCTTAGTCATAATGTAACGCGCTGAAATAAAAGACAGATCCTTCACGTAAATACACACGCGTCTTTTTTAGTTCTCTTCTCAATTCTCCGACTCAGACCTCTCCCGGAGATCCTATTACAACAGTGTGGTGATTTCACAACAACAAATAATGTCACGCATTCGTTCGTCACACCATCCCCCCCTAAAAAAAAACACTAAATTAGAGTCCCCAAAAATGTCACTAGCCGGATATAGAGTAAACAAAGTCTTAGTCCATCTGATAGTCAACTGTCCAGGTCGGTCTCCTTGGTGTCCGACGCGGTCTTTCCTGTGCTTTCTCGGCAATGGCGGGCACCTTTTCAAATTCCTTAGCTGCCGACATAGGCCTGAAGTTCTGCTGCTTAGTTGACTGGCCACTCTTCGAAGCTTCACCTGCTGTGGATACTCTGTCTTTGCCAGTCTTCCCTTCGGTTAGCCAGTTAACAAAACTGTGTCCCTGGTACTTCTTAAGCCGGTCAACATGGACGACCGTTGGTCTCGACCTAGGTCCTTTCTGTATCCTATAGATCAGGTCATCCAGGCGAGATATTACCAGGTACGGTCCTTCCCAGGGCCTCTGTAACTTTGGGGTCCGGCCTTTCTTGTGTCTGGGGTTATGTAGCCAAACAGGGTCCCCACGCTCAAAGCCACGGTGTGATGCCTTGAGATCGTAGTACCGCTTGTTCCTTTCGCTCCCTAACTTCAAATGCTCACGGGCAAATGCATGAATGCGTTCCAATCGGGCCTGCAGGCAGTGGACATATTTGGTTTTGTCCTGGTCACCACTTTCTTGCTCGGGACGCCCGAACTGAAGGTCAATTGGAAGGTCAATCTACCGCCCAAACATTAGCTCACATGGAGTAAAGGAAGTGGTTTCGTGGACGGCGGAGCGATACGCCATCATCAGGACAGGCAAGTGGCTATCCCAATCCCGTTGATTCTCTGCGACAAACTTAGACAACATGCCTTCTATTGTCCGGTTGAATCGTTCAATCATTCCATCTGACTGTGGGTGGAGGGGTGTTGTTCTGGTTTTATCCATTCCCAGTGCCTCACACATTTCTTGAAACACTTTCGACTCGAAATTTCTCCCCTGGTCGGAATGAATCTGCCTTGGGATGCCAAAACGAGCCACGAATTCTTCAACTAACACTCTTGCTACAGTTGTGGCCTCTTGATTGGGAATCGCGAAGGCTTCCATCCACTTCGAAAAGTAATCCCCTATGACAAGGATGTACTTGTTGCCACGGTCTGACTCAGGCAGCGGTCCCAATATGTCGAGAGCCACTCTCTCAAGAGGAGCACCAACGTTGTATGTCTGCAACGGCGCTCTTGGTGTGCGGGTCGGCCTCTCTCTGGAGGCGCAGAGGTCGCATGACCGACACCAGTCTTTCACATCTTTTGTGCACCTGGGCCAATAGAATCTTTCCTTAACTCTTCCCAATGTCTTATTGACACCTAAGTGCCCTGCAGTTTCCTCAGTGTGGAGCTCCTGGAGAACATCGTTTCTGAGACTGAAAGGCATAACAAGCTGCCAACGCACCTCGTCACCTGCTTCAGATTCCCACTGCCGGCAGAGGACACCGTTTCATAGGGACAGACGGTCCCATTGACTCCAGTAAGTCTTGATGGTTTTGTTTTCGGTTGACACATCCTTCCATGCTGGGCGAGAGGGACAGGACTCCTTCCATGCGATTATCTTTCCGAGGTCATCGTCGGCGACTTGGCTAGCACGCAAGTCACTTCTGCTACCCGTAACAACGAAGGCCTTCTTGGATTCAGAACTTTCGCTTGGGAACTGCTGGCTTTCAGGTGGAGGTTTGGGGTCTGGCTGAGGAGAGGAGAGGCCACCCCCCTCCGCAGGCTTGTCCAGGGCCTGAGGTGCACAGCATGGGACGACATCTGCACTTCCAGAATCTGCGACTGATGTGGTATCCTGCTTTTGCTCGACACGATCGCAGTATCGGCAGTCACCACATGGCCTTCTTGAGAGAGCGTCAGCATTCCCATGGTGTATACCAGAACGGTGTTCGATCCTGAAGTCATAAGTACCCAGCAATTCCAGCCACCTGGCGAGTTGTCCCTCTGGATTTTTGAACTTCAACAGCCATTTCAAAGCACCGTGGTCTGTGCGGATGAGAAATTGCCTTCCACACAAGTAGTGGTGGTAGGTCTTTACCACCACAATAACTGCCAAGAGTTCCTTGCACGTCACGCAGTAGTTTCTCTCACTCTTGTTCAGTGATTTGCTGTGGAACGCAATCACCTTCTCCTCCTCCCCTTGGAGTTGGGATAATACTGCGCCAAGGCCAGTGTTGCTTGTGTCTGTGTCCAAGATAAACAAGCCGTCAAGTGTGGGGAAGGCCAAAATGGGAGCTGTTGTTAGCAGGCATTTGAGCTGACAAAACGCGTCTTCGCACTCTCTGGTCCATCGGAATTCTCTTTGTGCTTCGGTAAGCCTGTAAAGAGGTCTGGCGATGTCAGCAAAGCCACGAACAAAGCATCTGTAGTAAGAGCAAAGGCCCAGAAAGCTTTTAACATCCTTTGCTGTTTGTGGTAAGGCTAAGTACGTACTGCTTCAATCTTCTTGGGGTTGGTAGATACACCATGGTCGCTCACCACGTGGCCAAGAAAAGGTACCGATCGCTGGAGGAGAATGCACTTCTTAGGGCTTAATTTGAGGCTGGCATCGCGGAGGCGCTGTAATACGGTGCGGAGCCTCTGAATCGCTTCTCCAAACTCACGGCCATGGACTATGATGTCATCTAAGTAAATAAGGCACACCTCCCAAGGTAGCCCAGACAACACCTTTTCCATGAGCTGCTCGAAAGTTGCAGGGGCATTGCAGAGACCAAAACTCATGACCGTGAACTGGTATAGGCCGTTCCCAGATGTGAAGGCAGTTTTTGGCTTGTCAGCCTCGGCCATGGCCACCTGCCAGTAACCGCTACAGAGGTCTAGGGTGGAAAACCACTTGCAGCCTACAAGTGCATCTAAGCAATCATCAATCCTCGGAAGAGGGTAGCTGTCCTTAATTGTCACGTCATTAAGTTTACGGTAATCAATGCAGAAACGGGTAGACCCATCTTTCTTCTTCACTAACACGATGGGTGACACCCAGGGACTTGAGGAAGGCTCAATCACTTTTTTCTGAAGCATTTCTTTGATAAGGGTATCGGCTCCGGCTCTTTTGTGTAGGGGGAGACGTCTTGCTGGCTGACGGATGGGCTGTGAAGATCCAGTGTTGATCGTATGCGTTACTAAGCTAGTATGGCCAAGGTCGTCGGAGGAAACTGCAAATACATCAGCAAACTCGGTCAACAGTTCCGCAAGGTGTGAGCGCTCATCAGGGTTTAGAAGATTAGAGCTGCATTCGAACAAGTCTAAGAGGTGTCCAGGGACAGAAGGCCTACCACTGTCTGGCTCTACAGCAGCTGTCATGCTACCACCCTCCTCGCATACCTGGCAAAGAGCCATGCTGGATTGTCCAATGTGGGAAGGTTCAACAAGTTCGACAGGTTCACACATAGCCGCCACGTTGTCCTTGTATAATGTACGAGGATAATTTGTGGGGTTGAGCACTCTTAATGGAATAATGTCATGCGCCATCTACCAGGCTTCTAGCTAGCATCAGGTGGTTCACTTCCATCAGTCTGGCCGTAGGTTCCAGCAGTCCTAGGGTAGGGGCACATGGACCGACTATCTTGCCAGCTACAAAAGCTTCGCTCCAAGGAGGGACGACTGTTGTGTGGTCAACGGACACTCGAAAGCAGCTGGGGGAGAGTGATTGACCTTGCTTGGCTTCACTGCCATCTCTGAACTGCAGTTCATAGCGGCCATCTTTGAGCACCAATTGGCAGTCATATTGACGAAGAAAATCTAAACCAACGATTCCCTCTGGTTCGATCTCTGCTACCCACATCGTACAGTCAAATTCTCGGTCGCCTAGTCTGCTCTCGCCTAGTTTCCACGTCCCAGGAAAGAACAGGGGCGTCCATCGGCCAGTTTCATGGTGTCAAGAATGCGCTGGAGCTGTCTTGGTGTTGATTCTGGATGGCAAGAGATGGCCTCCCATGTTTGGGACTTCAAGATGGTGATGTTTGCTCCTGTGTCCACCAAAAACTTGACTGGCATTCCATTCACAAACCCGCTAACGTACAAGCCATCGTTGTCGGCACCCACGGCATCTGTTTTGATTGAAGGTAAGGTGGGCCTTAGCGTTGATTGGTCTGTCTGGCTCTGGCCCTTGAACTCGACAGTGTCTCGTTTCCCGGACATTCCTGCGGCTGTTGAGAAGTTAGCCTCCCCGACGGTGTACACAACTCGTCCCCGAGACGTTTAGGGCAGTAGCGTTGAATGTGCCCCAGGGTGCCACAAGCCCAACACTCTGGTGAATTCCAGGCCCTTTGCCGACTACGTTGCGACAAATCAAGGGTACCTCGTGGTTGCTGGACCAGGCCTTGTACCAGTGTTTTAAGCTCGTGCAGTTCTTGCTTGAGAGTTGAATCTGCTGGTGTCGGGCTCTGCGTAGTTACCGCCTGTAATATCTTAGGTCCACTACCACGTTGTTTCTCAGCGGAGAAAAACGCCTCAACTTCAACAGCAGTATCCAACGCCTCCGTGAGAGTAGCTGCCTTGGCTTGATGGACCTTCCAACGAAGTTCTGGATCGGTCAATGCCTCAATGAACTGGTCTTTCGCGATCGACTCTCGAAGGGAAATCGGCGCATCGGGGTAGGCCTGTCTTGTCAACCTCCGGATTGCCTGAGCCAATTCAGGGAGGGTTTCTGCAGGCTTTCGGGTGCGGCTTCGTAGGGAAACCCGAAACATTTCCGTTCGTTTGATGTTCCAAATCTGCTATCAAGTGCTGCGATCAGGTCAGTGTAGCTAGTACGCTGGGTTTTGTCAAGATCGCCAAGCAGTGCCTGAGCTGGGCCGCTCAGACTGACCGCCAGGTAGGCTGCTTTGGTTCGCCTATCCCATCCATTTATCTCTGCTACAAGCTCGAACTGGGCTTTATAATCCTCCCACGGAGTTGAACCATTGTAAAGTGAGGGACGGACACGTGGCTTCTCTTTTTGTTGTGGAAGCTGGTGATAAGGGCTGGGTGAAAGAGGGGCTGGAAGTTCGCTAAAACGCACCTCCTCGTGATTGCTAAACAAATCCAGACCGCTATCGCGGGGACTGGTGCTCAATGTAACACGACTGTCACGCTGTTTTGTTTCGAGAGCATCGAGGCGCTTATTAAGTTCGCCGAAACGATCCTTTAAGGCACTGTTTTGCTTTTCGATGCCAATGCTGATTGCCGTAATCGCCTTTAAAACTTGGTCTACGGTTTCGTTGTTTCTATGTCTTTCAGTATGTGGAGTACTACTCCCGACCGGGACAGGAGATTTCGCCATTGTTGTCGCATCCTTTTCAGTTGGAGCTAAATCCTCGGAATTCAGGTCAATCAGCGGACCAAAATTAACCTCACCATCGTTATAGTGCGCCATACTATCGGTTTGGCAAGAATCCCACCGCTGCCACCAATGTAACGTGCCGAAATAAAGGACAGATCCTTCACGTAAATACACACGCGTCTTTTTTAATTCTCTTCTCAATTCTCCGACTCAGACCTCTCCCGGAGATCCTATTACAACAGCGTGGTGATTTCGCAACAACAAATAATGTCACGCATTCGTTCGTCACAATAAGCTTTACGCTGAAATGGTTCAAATGACCCAGTTTTCTCCATCTCCCCTTCAAAAGACTAATTGCACGCTCTACGATCTGTCTGGATGATGACAAGGTATTGTTGAAACGGAGCTGATTTGGTAGTAAGTGACCATTATTCCTAAGAGGAGTCGTGAGCCATCTATAATTAAGGAACAAACATAAAATCAGACAATCATCTTTTCTTAAATCTATATACTTTGCCCCCCAAAAGGAAATATGTTAATCTTGTATTGAATACTACACTGAATATAGTGATGGCAATCCAGTGGAATAACAGTTTGAATAACAAATCCTGCCAGAAATAATTAAGATAAAGGGCAAAACAAAATAATTGATGAATTGAAACATGAAGAGTAGAAAATTGAAAATTGCTCTAAACAACTGAAATTAAACATATAGCTCATAACAAAAAATATTTGTTCAACATTAATATCTCAAAAGTAAGTAGGCCCCATCCCCAATGATGTGGTAATCCCCAGGAAACTTGTTTGCAGAAGTGGCAAAAAGAGAAGAGTTTCTGAGAACTCTGGAATCATGGACAGATCCAGGCGAACCTGCTAATACATCTGTGAGGATCGTGTTATTGTCACAAACAATCTCTATGTAGGCAAAGCATTAATTAGTTATTGAAACATGAACACAATTACACTCTGGCTCAAAAATCCAGAGACTAGTATGACTAGTATTTGGTTAAAGAAGGAGGACTGATCAATTCCTTTCTTTTCACTGATCCATATAGCTAGGTAATGGTATGAGAACATTTACCTGCAGTTGTAAAGCATAAAACTTTTTCCTGCAAATGTATGACTCAGGGTCTACACCGGGTGCCTTGATCTTTATGAAGGTCCCGTCTATGGCACCTTAACATGAAAGTATAAATTAACAACATCATTTTACTATTTGCCAAAAATTTTGATTTTCAAACCGTTTTCACTCCAGAACTTATTAGGCTAATCCCTTCTTAAACCTCTATTTTCTCAAGCTAACCAACAATGAGCAACAAGACAGTTGATTTAAATGAGTGCCAATTTCAATTTCCATTATTCTACATCTAATCCCTTGCACTGTACAATGTAGATTAAGAACCACCCCCTTTCCCCCTTTCTAATGTTACACGCAATCAAAGCAACTCTTGCAGATAAATCCAACATTGCTTCAGGGGAAGGGGGTAAGAACGAACAGGGGCAGGGTGAGATGTGCCCAGGGAACTCAAGAAAAGTAGAGGGTCTCAACACTGCTGTGGCCCATTGAAGCAAGGAACTAAATTTTCAGGCTTATAAACAGTATATAACTGTGTGTAATACACATAGTTTGAAACATACATGTTAAGACTGAGGAACCTGCAAGATATTCCAGGACCAGGTTTAGCAACGATATGCATAGCTGGAACTACATACAGCTTTTTCTTCTTTTCAAATATAGCATGTGCCAATAGACTGTTTCATTTTTATGTCACCCAGCTGAATCCAATGTTTGCAAAAGTGAAAAAAAGTTAAGATCTCCAGTTTGCTTTCTATATCATCACTGAATTTTATTCACGAGGACATGGTTATTGGCTTCAGCGTACACTGACCCACATCCATGGTAAAGAGATAAAGAGTGTCATGAGCAATATAGAAGGAACTTTCCATGTTTTCACCTATGGCACCTACCAATTGTTCCAGGCATTCCTCCATCTTCAAAACTTTGTGAGATTTCTTTCATTTCCGCGACTGCAAAATACCCCATAATGAACATTAAAGTTTTAAATAATTTCCATATATACGTGTAATTCCTTTTAATATTACCAAAAAATATGTAATTAATTTACTCAAGCAATACTGATAAATTATGACATGCTCCAGTTATTACCGCTGTCGAAAACAGACCAACGGCAGATAAAAACAAACAAACATGGGTTTGTTTACAGCTTAATTATGACTAACAAAAAATGGAGAAAAATAGTATAGTCTCACCATTAGGCCACTTGAGATAGCGTGGAAGCATTGACAGGATGGCAGTTACTTTGCGCAGCACTCTACCGCAACTACTCATAGTGACATCGCAGCGATCAGCCACTTGTCTTGATGTCTCGTTACCATTAGCCAGCATCCACAAATAAATCAAAATTTGTTTCTCTGGTGGAATTGGGGTCCTTCCAAACTGGTTTAAATCCACATTAAGGCAGCCAGAGGCAACAATTTCTCGCGTGAGCAACTCACAGGTGTTGCGAGTCAGCCGAAAATGACTCTTAAATTCGTCCCCAAAATATGATGGCACAGTTTCTTCGAAGTAGCCTTGAATTCTACTGAGGCCTTGTTGCATAACCGTAGAGCCCACAGCAAGTACAAAAATGTCGTCGTCGCACTCTATCAACTCATGACAGTCCTTGTCATCGTTCAAAACGGCAATCAAAAACCCACGTAGTGCCATTTTTAGTTGTTTTCAATTAGCCACTTGTTGTCATAGTGACAGTGAATCAACCGCTACAATACCTTATTGGGGGCTCAAATATCTGTTTGGCACATGGTTGATGGTTCGAGACCTGTTTCCCCCGTTCTTTCCGGATGGAAATTCGCTTACCATTAATAGAGAAATTTTCATCCGGATAGTTTCATGTAAATGGTAAGCACCAAGTATCTTCAAGCGAACCGAGCATTTTTTCTCCCATGAAATGATTACATGACGTTGTTTGTGATTTAACCTGATAACACACAAAAGATAAAACCAAGCTGTTGATGATAGTCTTTAAAATACTGACAGTTTTGAATTACACCTTGAACGCCAGCCAAGTAATTTAAAATATAGTGCTGCAAAATGAATCAACATCACTTTCAAAACTGAAATGCGAAAACTTTGCGGGCTATCAAATTTTGATAATTAGATAACAAACATTAACAGCATTGTGTCCAAGGAAAGATGGAATCTAAATATATAAGTTTGATCGCAAATTGGCACCGCTAACTAGAGGTTTGTTTTAAGAGAACATAAAAATACACAGCCGCCTTATTTACATTTTGTACATCACAGCGCGCGCAAGCGAGCGAAGTGAGCGGAAACTTCTTCTGTAAATTGTGCATTACAAAATACATCCAATCCATGAGCGAAACAATAGATAATTTTAACCCGCTCTTTTTTCCCCTATATTTAATTGTTATTGAAATTGGCCATTTTTTCTCGCTTATCCCTGCCAATTTGCAGCCGGTGAAAACCTCAAAGTAGCTGGTGATTTCGCCGGTTGCCGGCGCTTTTTGACAACCCTGGGAGTGATTCATCTTTTTATTGCTACCGTCCTGTTTTGTATGGTGGGAGTGACCACACTCATCAGGCAACATCAACAAATGACTGGTAAATTGAAACACAGGCGGTTAAATACAAATATGTGGTTGCTATGGTGCTTATTGCATTACATTATTTTAAAGTTTTGGAGTACATATCTGTTCCTGTAGGGGCATAAACTTGCTAATTCATTACATTTGTTGGGGCTACATAGATTTTTCCTGCAGATTATAACATGTTTCTCATAAAGACATAAATTACATTTCTTGGTAGTATTGTTGTAGGGGTTGCATTTTCTGATTACTTTCCACTCTATGCTGAAGGGTATCTTGGCATCTTTCATTTTCCATACATGTTTTGAAAGTTCAGTGTTGTTTCTTTTGTTGACGTGTCGGAAGGATGTTTTATGGTTTCTATAACACTCTGATGATTCCATTGTTGTGTTGGTTGTTATGATTGCTTGGTAGACTACATTCGTTTTGAGGCATTTTCCTTCAAGGGGACATTCGTCTTTCGTTTGGTAGTTACATTGCTTGTTGGATTTGGCGTGCAAGAATAGCTAAGTTTGAGCTTGTGCCTGTTGAAGATCTTGTGAAGCGGGTGGTTCTTCGGAAACATTTGTCAGCAATGTTGAGGAACTTCTTAGGTTGGTTTTGATGCTGGAGTTCCATGGGGGGTTGTACCAAGTGATGTTTCTTTGGCAATTTTTCTTGCGGTTTCTCGTTGGTGTTTGGGTGGGTTGTGGGTTGTATGTTAATTTGTAGGTGTATCCGCTTTCATCAAGTGCTGTTTGGTACGGGG
Organism: Orbicella faveolata; assembly: GCF_042242905.1. Classification (NCBI taxonomy): domain Eukaryota; kingdom Metazoa; phylum Cnidaria; class Anthozoa; order Scleractinia; family Merulinidae; genus Orbicella; species Orbicella faveolata. Next base: position 16,179,022 of record NW_028301552.1, read on the forward strand.
AGATGGCTTCCTTGAAAATTTCTTTGCTAGATGGATCAGCCTCTTGTTAATGTTTTCTGGGATATTTTTTAGTAGTGGTGGGGGTGGTTGCTCTGTTGGTGGACATATGGCAATTTATTGTTGGATTTCATGAATGGTTTGTAGGTTCCGCTCGTGAGGTCGAAGGCTATGTCTAGGAAGTTAACAGTTTTCTTGTTTGCTTTGATTGTGAATTTTAAGGCCATTCAATTTGAATACATTGCTCACTTGTTGCTGTATTTTCTCCATCTCTCTTGGCGTGGCTTTACAAACTGCTAAACCGTCATCATGGTAGGGTCCTACTTGGTCTTTGAATTTTGAGGTTATTAGGGACAGCATGTATGTTCCTGTGAGCTCGCAGGTTTCAGCGCCATCGTAAGAACCCATAGTCACGTCGAACATGTTGTCAAAGTCCTTTGTTACCTATGGTGATTTTCGGTGGTACAGGAGTAACTTCACATGGGTGATAATGTGGTGGTATTGTTGGGTGTTGGGTGATGGTGGTGAATTGGGATGCATAGTCTAGTGCTTTCATAAGGAGCTGCTCTGAGATTGACAGATAGAAGTTGCACACGTGGAAGGTGATGAAGGCATGCTTTGGTTTGGTTGGATGGTTTTTTCTGGTATGGCTTTAAACCATTGTATGACATTTGATGTACTTTTCCATTGGTTCACTTGTGTTGTGTAGCTCACGTTTTTGGTTATGTGATCTAAAATTTGCTTGCTGATGATTCCAATATCTGATTTGTTTGGGTTTATAAGTCTGCAGGCCGGGTTGTTCAGAAAATCGGGTTTGTGGTCTTTCATGGTTATGAATGAATCTCCGTTGGCTGAAACTTCAATTCGGTCATCTAGCCCAAGCTTTTCTGCGACTTTCTTGTCGACAGAGGTTATCACATTTGGCACATTTTTGTTTGTCTTTTTGTAGGCTTTTGTTACGTTCTTGTGTACAAGGGGCACGTAGTCTTTTGGTTTGTTCTTGTAGTGGTTGGTTGTTTTATCTGCTTTGACGAAGATGTGTTTGTCTTGTTGGATCTCTTTCAGGTCATTGGCGAGTTTTCTTTGGAGGTTGTTAGATTGGTGGTCAGTTCTAAATTCAGTTTGTTGTATTCGTAATTTGTAAGGTTCAATAAGAAAGCTGTCTGATGGGATGCGAGAATTTACAGAGGCATCCAGAGGAAGACAATACGTGTACAATACCAGGCCCACTCAAATCTCGCTTAGGGATGCTTTGCAATGGTGAAATCATGCAATCCGCATTGAAAGGATTGCATCAATATGGCCTGCAGACTGAATGATAAGATAACTCTTTAGAAATGTATGTGTTCAATATGTGTTTACTGTTTGCTCCTGTTGCTGATCCATGATTTTTTAATGTAGATTTTGGTAGAACTGAAGTATCGCAGTTAATAGGCCAACCAAATTTTGGGAAGTCTACAACAATGCTGTCGTCATATGTTGTAAGATAGGATTCCTATACAGGCAAATTGAAATGCGAAGAAACTGGGATTTGCACCCCTCTAAAATTAGGGACTCCTCGGCCAAGGGTGCAAACTGCATCGGCCAAGGAAATGGGGATGATCTGTCATTTGGACGACTGTTTGGTGTTCTTTCCTCCTGCGACTAGTCTTGGAATGGGATATTTGCGCTTTTTACAATGAAGCATGGGGGCTGTTCCACACTGTTGCAAACGCAACTGGCTTGGGTGGTGTCACAAGAGCATTCTCCAGTGTAATTCCAAGTCACATGACTTAGAAGTTGACCTCGCTCTTGGGGGACGGGTGAAAGCAGTAGTAGGTGAGGCGGGGTTTTAAGATCTAATTGCGTGAAGAATGTGTGGGCATGCTCCTTTATTTGTGTCGTCAGACCATAACATATGCTTGCTTTGGATGGGGTTATGAACAGATAAGTGAAAATTGTGGACACTGGCCCAGGAGTATGTGGATGCTTTACCCATGAGCAATTGTAAATGGCTGAGCAAGCTGGATCTGGGGAGCTCTGGATGTGTTTTAGAGAATTCTAAATAGCCACTAACAAACTCACTCATAGATAGTCAATTGTATTCCAATGTACCTTTACTGGGGAAAATATACTGGTTGGGTAAAGTCGATGAAGTTTTCTGGCGTGTGCGAAGGATGTCCAAAGATGAAAAACTGGCATGGGCAGTATTCAGTGGTGTGGAGGCTGCAAGAATTTTCGTGAGTGGGAGATCAGGGCTTGCGTGCAGATTATCTGGTGAGATCTATTGCTGGGCACTGCCAGTTTCTGCTTTTGCGGCAGCCAGTTTGGCCAATTCCACTTGTGCCTTTATGATCTTGAGTTGTAGTTTGGGATTCTCCTGTCTAGTCTGCTTGAGTTCTAACTCGGAGGAGATGGCTGACGGCAGGACAACTTCACTGGTCTATGCGCTTGTTGATTTTTTGATTTTTTCTTTGGTTGTGCCCCATGAGGAGAGCCAAGCGCTTGTTTTTCCATAAGACAAGTGAGGTCTTTGAGATTGTACTCTAAGTTTGGATCTTTGGCCATTGCCATCGTTTCAGATTGAGTTGCCATGAAAGTCAGAGATGCGATTTAACTGAACAAGATTGACCCAAAAGGCAACTCTTTCTTGATGCTACTGACACTCGATTGCTATAATAAAACTAGCTGACATGGTACAAGTCTTCAAACCCTAGACGTTCCAGCGAGCTCTTCATCATGGCCCCAGGTGAAGCCCAGGTTGTCTTCTGGGTCAACAAAGTTGGCTTCTGCTTGTTTTGCTGCAGAGACCATTTCCATGGTCAGAAATTGTCATGTTGCCCACATTAATGCAGTGCTTGAAGTTAAAAAAAGTCTAGGTTGTCCTTATTTCAAAAGCTAAGCAACCAAACCTGTGAATCTGGTTGCCCTGATGAATCCTTGGTTGCCAGTTAGAAAAACCTACACATTTAAGTGCACTACTCAAAAGAATATCCATTTTTGCCTTCTTTGTGCTCTTAATTACATGTTAACTTCGCCTTTACTTTCTACAGCACAAAATAAGCGTGGCTTGAACTGTACTGCTACTTTACTCTTAGTTTATGAAGGATAGTGACTCTAATATGTGATGTTTTACTTTTTTTGAGCTTTCAGACATCTAGACTTGGCCGGATTTGAATGCTCAAAAAGATTTAGAAAATTGAGATTAAGGAACATAATAGAAGAACACAACTCAACTACTTTATTCACTAGGCGTAGTTTTGTTTGAATGAAATAGTTGTACATTATATATATGTCTGGGTTTATGAAAACAGTGTTAAAGACTGAATCAGGTGTTTTTTGATTTATTTGTTTTTTTCATTTGTTTGTTTTTTTCTGCTTTCGCTATGACAGCAGCTTGTAAATCTTACCTAGCATGAAATGTAGAAACTCCTTGCCGTTTCATTTATTTAGGTATTTTTTTCATTATTTATCGACCCCCCCCCCCACCCCCACACCCTTTT